>NW_026800283.1:0-128810 GCF_032191835.1 Heteronotia binoei
TCTCCATTAAAACCTATGGGAATCATCACAGTGAAAGGCAGCCCACGGCTAGGGCGATGGAGTGTCTCCTGTGCTCCGAAGGACCGAAGCAATAAAACGGTCTCCAATAATCCGGCGTTTTAAGGGTTAAGTAACCCTGAAGGGTAACTTAACCCTTAAAACGTTGGATTTCAGGAGAAAATTGGAATCCACTGCTGCGCGCATTTTTGGCACTCCCGGGAAAGGCAGCCCGTCCCTGCGGGCGCGAGGGCCCTTCTGCGACGCCCACGACCGTAGGAATGCGACGGTCTGCAAGATTCTGTCATGTTCTGGGTTGAGTAATCCTGAAAGGTTATCTTCCTGAGAGGTATACTGTCGATAGGGAAAATTTTTGGAAGTCTTTCCGTTCTCCATTATAGCCTATGGGATTCATTGGAATGGGTTAGGGTTAGAGTTCAGGACACACTTATGTTCGGGTGAAAATTGGGGTTTGGTTTAGGGTTGGGTAAGATGTATTTTTGATATCACACTGAATGGTATACTCTTGATGGGGAAAATTTTTGGATGTTTTTCCATTCTCCATTAAAACCTATGGGAATCATTACAGTGAAAGGCAGCCCACGGCTAGGGGGATGGAGTGTCTCCTGTGCTCCGAAGGACCGAAGCAATAAAACGGTCTCCAATAATCCGGCGTTTTAAGGGTTAAGTAACCCTGAAGGGTAACTTAACCCTTAAAACGTTGGATTTCAGGAGAAAATTGGAATCCACTGCTGCGCGCATTTTTGGCACTCCCGGGAAAGGCAGCCCGTCCCTGCGGGCGTGAGGGCCCTTCTGCGACGCCCACGACCGTAGGAATGCGACGGTCTGCAAGATTCTGTCATGTTCTGGGTTGAGTAATCCTGAAAGGTTATCTTCCTGAGAGGTATACTGTCGATAGGGAAAATTTTTGGAAGTCTTTCCGTTCTCCATTATAGCCTATGGGATTCATTGGAATGGGTTAGGGTTAGGGTTAGAGTTCAGGACACACTTATGTTCGGGTGAAAATTGGGGTTTGGTTTAGGGTTGGGTAAGATGTATTTTTGATATCACACTGAATGGTATACTCTTGATGGGGAATATTTTTGGAAGTTTTTCCATTCTCCATTAAAACCTATGGGAATCATTACAGTGAAAGGCAGCCCACGGCTAGGGGGATGGAGTGTCTCCTGTGCTCCGAAGGACCGAAGCAATAAAACGGTCTCCAATAATCCGGCGTTTTAAGGGTTAAGTAACCCTGAAGGATAACTTAACCCTTAAAACGTTGGATTTCAGGAGAAAATTGGAATCCACAGCTGCGCACATTTTTGGCACTCCCGGGAAAGGCAGCCCGTCCCTGCGGGCGTGAGGGCCCTTCTGCGACGCCCACGACCGTAGGAATGCGACGGTCTGCAAGATTCTGTCATGTTCTGGGTTGAGTAATCCTGAAAGGTTATCTTCCTGAGAGGTATACTGTCGATAGGGAAAATTTTTGGAAGTCTTTCCGTTCTCCATTATAGCCTATGGGATTCATTGGAATGGGTTAGGGTTAGGGTTAGAGTTCAGGACACACTTATGTTCGGGTGAAAATTGGGGTTTGGTTTAGGGTTGGGTAAGATGTATTTTTGATATCACACTGAATGGTATACTCTTGATGGGGAAAATTTTTGGATGTTTTTCCATTCTCCATTAAAACCTATGGGAATCATCACAGTGAAAGGCAGCCCACGGCTAGGGCGATGGAGTGTCTCCTGTGCTCCGAAGGACCGAAGCAATAAAACGGTCTCCAATAATCCGGCGTTTTAAGGGTTAAGTAACCCTGAAGGGTAACTTAACCCTTAAAACGTTGGATTTCAGGAGAAAATTGGAATCCACTGCTGCGCGCATTTTTGGCACTCCCGGGAAAGGCAGCCCGTCCCTGCGGGCGCGAGGGCCCTTCTGCGACGCCCACGACCGTAGGAATGCGACGGTCTGCAAGATTCTGTCATGTTCTGGGTTGAGTAATCCTGAAAGGTTATCTTCCTGAGAGGTATACTGTCGATAGGGAAAATTTTTGGAAGTCTTTCCGTTCTCCATTATAGCCTATGGGATTCATTGGAATGGGTTAGGGTTAGGGTTAGAGTTCAGGACACACTTATGTTCGGGTGAAAATTGGGGTTTGGTTTAGGGTTGGGTAAGATGTATTTTTGATATCACACTGAATGGTATACTCTTGATGGGGAAAATTTTTGGATGTTTTTCCATTCTCCATTAAAACCTATGGGAATCATTACAGTGAAAGGCAGCCCACGGCTAGGGGGATGGAGTGTCTCCTGTGCTCCGAAGGACCGAAGCAATAAAACGGTCTCCAATAATCCGGCGTTTTAAGGGTTAAGTAACCCTGAAGGGTAACTTAACCCTTAAAACGTTGGATTTCAGGAGAAAATTGGAATCCACTGCTGCGCGCATTTTTGGCACTCCCGGGAAAGGCAGCCCGTCCCTGCGGGCGTGAGGGCCCTTCTGCGACGCCCACGACCGTAGGAATGCGACGGTCTGCAAGATTCTGTCATGTTCTGGGTTGAGTAATCCTGAAAGGTTATCTTCCTGAGAGGTATACTGTCGATAGGGAAAATTTTTGGAAGTCTTTCCGTTCTCCATTATAGCCTATGGGATTCATTGGAAGGGGTTAGGGTTAGAGTTCAGGACACACTTATGTTCGGGTGAAAATTGGGGTTTGGTTTAGGGTTGGGTAAGATGTATTTTTGATATCACACTGAATGGTATACTCTTGATGGGGAAAATTTTTGGATGTTTTTCCATTCTCCATTAAAACCTATGGGAATTATTACAGTGAAAGGCAGCCCACGGCTAGGGGGATGGAGTGTCTCCTGTGCTCCGAAGGACCGAAGCAATAAAACGGTCTCCAATAATCCGGCGTTTTAAGGGTTAAGTAACCCTGAAGGGTAACTTAACCCTTAAAACGTTGGATTTCAGGAGAAAATTGGAATCCACTGCTGCGCGCATTTTTGGCACTCCCGGGAAAGGCAGCCCGTCCCTGCGGGCGTGAGGGCCCTTCTGCGACGCCCACAACCGTAGGAATGCGACGGTCTGCAAGATTCTGTAATGTTCTGGGTTGAGTAATCCTGAAAGGTTATCTTCCTGAGAGGTATACTGTCGATAGGGAAAATTTTTGGAAGTCTTTCCGTTCTCCATTATAGCCTATGGGATTCATTGGAATGGGTTAGGGTTAGGGTTAGAGTTCAGGACACACTTATGTTCGGGTGAAAATTGGGGTTTGGTTTAGGGTTGGGTAAGATGTATTTTTGATATCACACTGAATGGTATACTCTTGATGGGGAATATTTTTGGAAGTTTTTCCATTCTCCATTAAAACCTATGGGAATCATTACAGTGAAAGGCAGCCCACGGCTAGGGGGATGGAGTGTCTCCTGTGCTCCGAAGGACCGAAGCAATAAAACGGTCTCCAATAATCCGGCGTTTTAAGGGTTAAGTAACCCTGAAGGATAACTTAACCCTTAAAACGTTGGATTTCAGGAGAAAATTGGAATCCACAGCTGCGCGCATTTTTGGCACTCCCGGGAAAGGCAGCCCGTCCCTGCGGGCGTGAGGGCCCTTCTGCGACGCCCACGACCGTAGGAATGCGACGGTCTGCAAGATTCTGTCATGTTCTGGGTTGAGTAATCCTGAAAGGTTATCTTCCTGAGAGGTATACTGTCGATAGGGAAAATTTTTGGAAGTCTTTCCGTTCTCCATTATAGCCTATGGGATTCATTGGAATGGGTTAGGGTTAGGGTTAGAGTTCAGGACACACTTATGTTCGGGTGAAAATTGGGGTTTGGTTTAGGGTTGGGTAAGATGTATTTTTGATATCACACTGAATGGTATACTCTTGATGGGGAAAATTTTTGGATGTTTTTCCATTCTCCATTAAAACCTATGGGAATCATTACAGTGAAAGGCAGCCCACGGCTAGGGGGATGGAGTGTCTCCTGTGCTCCGAAGGACCGAAGCAATAAAACGGTCTCCAATAATCCGGCGTTTTAAGGGTTAAGTAACCCTGAAGGGTAACTTAACCCTTAAAACGTTGGATTTCAGGAGAAAATTGGAATCCACTGCTGCGCGCATTTTTGGCACTCCCGGGAAAGGCAGCCCGTCCCTGCGGGCGCGAGGGCCCTTCTGCGACGCCCACGACCGTAGGAATGCGACGGTCTGCAAGATTCTGTCATGTTCTGGGTTGAGTAATCCTGAAAGGTTATCTTCCTGAGAGGTATACTGTCGATAGGGAAAATTTTTGGAAGTCTTTCCGTTCTCCATTATAGCCTATGGGATTCATTGGAATGGGTTAGGGTTAGGGTTAGAGTTCAGGACACACTTATGTTCGGGTGAAAATTGGGGTTTGGTTTAGGGTTGGGTAAGATGTATTTTTGATATCACACTGAATGGTATACTCTTGATGGGGAAAATTTTTGGATGTTTTTCCATTCTCCATTAAAACCTATGGGAATCATTACAGTGAAAGGCAGCCCACGGCTAGGGGGATGGAGTGTCTCCTGTGCTCCGAAGGACCGAAGCAATAAAACGGTCTCCAATAATCCGGCGTTTTAAGGGTTAAGTAACCCTGAAGGGTAACTTAACCCTTAAAACGTTGGATTTCAGGAGAAAATTGGAATCCACTGCTGCGCGCATTTTTGGCACTCCCGGGAAAGGCAGCCCGTCCCTGCGGGCGTGAGGGCCCTTCTGCGACGCCCACGACCGTAGGAATGCGACGGTCTGCAAGATTCTGTCATGTTCTGGGTTGAGTAATCCTGAAAGGTTATCTTCCTGAGAGGTATACTGTCGATAGGGAAAATTTTTGGAAGTCTTTCCGTTCTCCATTATAGCCTATGGGATTCATTGGAATGGGTTAGGGTTAGAGTTCAGGACACACTTATGTTCGGGTGAAAATTGGGGTTTGGTTTAGGGTTGGGTAAGATGTATTTTTGATATCACACTGAATGGTATACTCTTGATGGGGAAAATTTTTGGATGTTTTTCCATTCTGCATTAAAACCTATGGGAATCATTACAGTGAAAGGCAGCCCACGGCTAGGGGGATGGAGTGTCTCCTGTGCTCCGAAGGACCGAAGCAATAAAACGGTCTCCAATAATCCGGCGTTTTAAGGGTTAAGTAACCCTGAAGGGTAACTTAACCCTTAAAACGTTGGATTTCAGGAGAAAATTGGAATCCACTGCTGCGCGCATTTTTGGCACTCCCGGGAAAGGCAGCCCGACCCTGCGGGCGTGAGGGCCCTTCTGCGACGCCCACGACCGAAGGAATGCGACGGTCTGCAAAATGCTGTCATGTTCTGGGTTGAGTAATCCTGAAAGGTTATCTTCCTGAGAGGTATACTGTCGATAGGGAAAATTTTTGGAAGTCTTTCCGTTCTCCATTATAGCCTATGGGATTCATTGGAATGGGTTAGGGTTAGGGTTAGAGTTCAGGACACACTTATGTTCGGGTGAAAATTGGGGTTTGGTTTAGGGTTGGGTAAGATGTATTTTTGATATCACACTGAATGGTATACTCTTGATGGGGAAAATTTTTGGATGTTTTTCCATTCTCCATTAAAACCTATGGGAATCATTACAGTGAAAGGCAGCCCACGGCTAGGGGGATGGAGTGTCTCCTGTGCTCCGAAGGACCGAAGCAATAAAACGGTCTCCAATAATCCGGCGTTTTAAGGGTTAAGTAACCCTGAAGGGTAACTTAACCCTTAAAACGTTGGATTTCAGGAGAAAATTGGAATCCACTGCTGCGCGCATTTTTGGCACTCCCGGGAAAGGCAGCCCGTCCCTGCGGGCATGAGGGCCCTTCTGCGACGCCCACGACCGTAGGAATGCGACGGTCTGCAAGATTCTGTCATGTTCTGGGTTGAGTAATCCTGAAAGGTTATCTTCCTGAGAGGTATACTGTCGATAGGGAAAATTTTTGGAAGTCTTTCCGTTCTCCATTATAGCCTATGGGATTCATTGGAATGGGTTAGGGTTAGGGTTAGAGTTCAGGACACACTTATGTTCGGGTGAAAATTGGGGTTTGGTTTAGGGTTGGGTAAGATGTATTTTTGATATCACACTGAATGGTATACTCTTGATGGGGAAAATTTTTGGATGTTTTTCCATTCTCCATTAAAACCTATGGGAATCATTACAGTGAAAGGCAGCCCACGGCTAGGGGGATGGAGTGTCTCCTGTGCTCCGAAGGACCGAAGCAATAAAACGGTCTCCAATAATCCGGCGTTTTAAGGGTTAAGTAACCCTGAAGGGTAACTTAACCCTTAAAACGTTGGATTTCAGGAGAAAATTGGAATCCACTGCTGCGCGCATTTTTGGCACTCCCGGGAAAGGCAGCCCGTCCCTGCGGGCGTGAGGGCCCTTCTGCGACGCCCACGACCGAAGGAATGCGACGGTCTGCAAAATGCTGTCATGTTCTGGGTTGAGTAATCCTGAAAGGTTATCTTCCTGAGAGGTATACTGTCGATAGGGAAAATTTTTGGAAGTCTTTCCGTTCTCCATTATAGCCTATGGGATTCATTGGAATGGGTTAGGGTTAGGGTTAGAGTTCAGGACACACTTATGTTCGGGTGAAAATTGGGGTTTGGTTTAGGGTTGGGTAAGATGTATTTTTGATATCACACTGAATGGTATACTCTTGATGGGGAAAATTTTTGGATGTTTTTCCATTCTCCATTAAAACCTATGGGAATCATTACAGTGAAAGGCAGCCCACGGCTAGGGGGATGGAGTGTCTCCTGTGCTCCGAAGGACCGAAGCAATAAAACGGTCTCCAATAATCCGGCGTTTTAAGGGTTAAGTAACCCTGAAGGGTAACTTAACCCTTAAAACGTTGGATTTCAGGAGAAAATTGGAATCCACTGCTGCGCGCATTTTTGGCACTCCCGGGAAAGGCAGCCCGTCCCTGCGGGCGTGAGGGCCCTTCTGCGACGCCCACGACCGTAGGAATGCGACGGTCTGCAAGATTCTGTCATGTTCTGGGTTGAGTAATCCTGAAAGGTTATCTTCCTGAGAGGTATACTGTCGCTAGGGAAAATTTTTGGAAGTCTTTCCGTTCTCCATTATAGCCTATGGGATTCATTGGAATGGGTTAGGGTTAGGGTTAGAGTTCAGGACACACTTATGTTCGGGTGAAAATTGGGGTTTGGTTTAGGGTTGGGTAAGTTGTATTTTTGATATCACACTGAATGGTATACTCTTGATGGGGAATATTTTTGGAAGTTTTTCCATTCTCCATTAAAACCTATGGGAATCATTACAGTGAAAGGCAGCCCACGGCTAGGGGGATGGAGTGTCTCCTGTGCTCCGAAGGACCGAAGCAATAAAACCGTCTCCAATAATCCGGCGTTTTAAGGGTTAAGTAACCCTGAAGGGTAACTTAACCCTTAAAACGTTGGCTTTCAGGAGAAAATTGGAATCCACTGCTGCGCGCATTTTTGGCACTCCCGGGAAAGGCAGCCCGTCCCTGCGGGCGTGAGGGCCCTTCTGCGACGCCCACGACCGAAGGAATGCGACGGTCTGCAAAATGCTGTCATGTTCTGGGTTGAGTAATCCTGAAAGGTTATCTTCCTGAGAGGTATACTGTCGATAGGGAAAAATTTTGGAAGTCTTTCCGTTCTCCATTATAGCCTATGGGATTCATTGGAATGCGTTAGGGTTAGGGTTAGAGTTCAGGACACACTTATGTTCAGGTGAAAATTGGGGTTTGGTTTAGGGTTGGGTAAGATGTATTTTTGATATCACACTGAATGGTATACTCTTGATGGGGAAAATTTTTGGATGTTTTTCCATTCTCCATTAAAACCTATGGGAATCATTACAGTGAAAGGCAGCCCACGGCTAGGGGGATGGAGTGTCTCCTGTGCTCCGAAGGACCGAAGCAATAAAACGGTCTCCAATAATCCGGCGTTTTAAGGGTTAAGTAACCCTGAAGGGTAACTTAACCCTTAAAACGTTGGATTTCAGGAGAAAATTGGAATCCACTGCTGCGCGCATTTTTGGCACTCCCGGGAAAGGCAGCCCGTCCCTGCGGGCGTGAGGGCCCTTCTGCGACGCCCACGACCGTAGGAATGCGACGGTCTGCAAGATTCTGTCATGTTCTGGGTTGAGTAATCCTGAAAGGTTATCTTCCTGAGAGGTATACTGTCGATAGGGAAAATTTTTGGAAGTCTTTCCGTTCTCCATTATAGCCTATGGGATTCATTGGAATGGGTTAGGGTTAGGGTTAGAGTTCAGGACACACTTATGTTCGGGTGAAAATTGGGGTTTGGTTTAGGGTTGGGTAAGATGTATTTTTGATATCACACTGAATGGTATACTCTTGATGGGGAAAATTTTTGGATGTTTTTCCATTCTCCATTAAAACCTATGGGAATCATTACAGTGAAAGGCAGCCCACGGCTAGGGGGATGGAGTGTCTCCTGTGCTCCGAAGGACCGAAGCAATAAAACGGTCTCCAATAATCCGGCGTTTTAAGGGTTAAGTAACCCTGAAGGGTAACTTAACCCTTAAAACGTTGGATTTCAGGAGAAAATTGGAATCCACTGCTGCGCGCATTTTTGGCACTCCCGGGAAAGGCAGCCCGTCCCTGCGGGCGCGAGGGCCCTTCTGCGACGCCCACGACCGTAGGAATGCGACGGTCTGCAAGATTCTGTCATGTTCTGGGTTGAGTAATCCTGAAAGGTTATCTTCCTGAGAGGTATACTGTCGATAGGGAAAATTTTTGGAAGTCTTTCCGTTCTCCATTATAGCCTATGGGATTCATTGGAATGGGTTAGGGTTAGAGTTCAGGACACACTTATGTTCGGGTGAAAATTGGGGTTTGGTTTAGGGTTGGGTAAGATGTATTTTTGATATCACACTGAATGGTATACTCTTGATGGGGAAAATTTTTGGATGTTTTTCCATTCTCCATTAAAACCTATGGGAATCATCACAGTGAAAGGCAGCCCACGGCTAGGGCGATGGAGTGTCTCCTGTGCTCCGAAGGACCGAAGCAATAAAACGGTCTCCAATAATCCGGCGTTTTAAGGGTTAAGTAACCCTGAAGGGTAACTTAACCCTTAAAACGTTGGATTTCAGGAGAAAATTGGAATCCACTGCTGCGCGCATTTTTGGCACTCCCGGGAAAGGCAGCCCGTCCCTGCGGGCGTGAGGGCCCTTCTGCGACGCCCACGACCGTAGGAATGCGACGGTCTGCAAGATTCTGTCATGTTCTGGGTTGAGTAATCCTGAAAGGTTATCTTCCTGAGAGGTATACTGTCGATAGGGAAAATTTTTGGAAGTCTTTCCGTTCTCCATTATAGCCTATGGGATTCATTGGAATGGGTTAGGGTTAGGGTTAGAGTTCAGGACACACTTATGTTCGGGTGAAAATTGGGGTTTGGTTTAGGGTTGGGTAAGATGTATTTTTGATATCACACTGAATGGTATACTCTTGATGGGGAATATTTTTGGAAGTTTTTCCATTCTCCATTAAAACCTATGGGAATCATTACAGTGAAAGGCAGCCCACGGCTAGGGGGATGGAGTGTCTCCTGTGCTCCGAAGGACCGAAGCAATAAAACGGTCTCCAATAATCCGGCGTTTTAAGGGTTAAGTAACCCTGAAGGGTAACTTAACCCTTAAAACGTTGGATTTCAGGAGAAAATTGGAATCCACTGCTGCGCGCATTTTTGGCACTCCCGGGAAAGGCAGCCCGTCCCTGCGGGCGTGAGGGCCCTTCTGCGACGCCCACGACCGAAGGAATGCGACGGTCTGCAAAATGCTGTCATGTTCTGGGTTGAGTAATCCTGAAAGGTTATCTTCCTGAGAGGTATACTGTCGATAGGGAAAAATTTTGGAAGTCTTTCCGTTCTCCATTATAGCCTATGGGATTCATTGGAATGGGTTAGGGTTAGAGTTCAGGACACACTTATGTTCGGGTGAAAATTGGGGTTTGGTTTAGGGTTGGGTAAGATGTATTTTTGATATCACACTGAATGGTATACTCTTGATGGGGAATATTTTTGGAAGTTTTTCCATTCTCCATTAAAACCTATGGGAATCATTACAGTGAAAGGCAGCCCACGGCTAGGGGGATGGAGTATCTCCTGTGCTCCGAAGGACCGAAGCAATAAAACGGTCTCCAATAATCCGGCGTTTTAAGGGTTAAGTAACCCTGAAGGGTAACTTAACCCTTAAAACGTTGGATTTCAGGAGAAAATTGGAATCCACAGCTGCGCACATTTTTGGCACTCCCGGGAAAGGCAGCCCGTCCCTGCGGGCGTGAGGGCCCTTCTGCGACGCCCACGACCGTAGGAATGCGACGGTCTGCAAGATTCTGTCATGTTCTGGGTTGAGTAATCCTGAAAGGTTATCTTCCTGAGAGGTATACTGTCGATAGGGAAAATTTTTGGAAGTCTTTCCGTTCTCCATTATAGCCTATGGGATTCATTGGAATGGGTTAGGGTTAGGGTTAGAGTTCAGGACACACTTATGTTCGGGTGAAAATTGGGGTTTGGTTTAGGGTTGGGTAAGATGTATTTTTGATATCACACTGAATGGTATACTCTTGATGGGGAATATTTTTGGAAGTTTTTCCATTCTCCATTAAAACCTATGGGAATCATTACAGTGAAAGGCAGCCCACGGCTAGGGGGATGGAGTGTCTCCTGTGCTCCGAAGGACCAAAGCAATAAAACGGTCTCCAATAATCCGGCGTTTTAAGGGTTAAGTAACCCTGAAGGATAACTTAACCCTTAAAACGTTGGATTTCAGGAGAAAATTGGAATCCACAGCTGCGCACATTTTTGGCACTCCCGGGAAAGGCAGCCCGTCCCTGCGGGCGTGAGGGCCCTTCTGCGACGCCCACGACCGTAGGAATGCGACGGTCTGCAAGATTCTGTCATGTTCTGGGTTGAGTAATCCTGAAAGGTTATCTTCCTGAGAGGTATACTGTCGATAGGGAAAATTTTTGGAAGTCTTTCCGTTCTCCATTATAGCCTATGGGATTCATTGGAATGGGTTAGGGTTAGGGTTAGAGTTCAGGACACACTTATGTTCGGGTGAAAATTGGGGTTTGGTTTAGGGTTGGGTAAGATGTATTTTTGATATCACACTGAATGGTATACTCTTGATGGGGAAAATTTTTGGATGTTTTTCCATTCTCCATTAAAACCTATGGGAATCATTACAGTGAAAGGCAGCCCACGGCTAGGGGGATGGAGTGTCTCCTGTGCTCCGAAGGACCGAAGCAATAAAACGGTCTCCAATAATCCGGCGTTTTAAGGGTTAAGTAACCCTGAAGGGTAACTTAACCCTTAAAACGTTGGATTTCAGGAGAAAATTGGAATCCACTGCTGCGCGCATTTTTGGCACTCCCGGGAAAGGCAGCCCGTCCCTGCGGGCGCGAGGGCCCTTCTGCGACGCCCACGACCGTAGGAATGCGACGGTCTGCAAGATTCTGTCATGTTCTGGGTTGAGTAATCCTGAAAGGTTATCTTCCTGAGAGGTATACTGTCGATAGGGAAAATTTTTGGAAGTCTTTCCGTTCTCCATTATAGCCTATGGGATTCATTGGAATGGGTTAGGGTTAGGGTTAGAGTTCAGGACACACTTATGTTCGGGTGAAAATTGGGGTTTGGTTTAGGGTTGGGTAAGATGTATTTTTGATATCACACTGAATGGTATACTCTTGATGGGGAAAATTTTTGGATGTTTTTCCATTCTCCATTAAAACCTATGGGAATCATTACAGTGAAAGGCAGCCCACGGCTAGGGGGATGGAGTGTCTCCTGTGCTCCGAAGGACCGAAGCAATAAAACGGTCTCCAATAATCCGGCGTTTTAAGGGTTAAGTAACCCTGAAGGGTAACTTAACCCTTAAAACGTTGGATTTCAGGAGAAAATTGGAATCCACTGCTGCGCGCATTTTTGGCACTCCCGGGAAAGGCAGCCCGTCCCTGCGGGCGTGAGGGCCCTTCTGCGACGCCCACGACCGTAGGAATGCGACGGTTTGCAAGATTCTGTCATGTTCTGGGTTGAGTAATCCTGAAAGGTTATCTTCCTGAGAGGTATACTGTCGATAGGGAAAATTTTTGGAAGTCTTTCCGTTCTCCATTATAGCCTATGGGATTCATTGGAATGGGTTAGGGTTAGGGTTAGAGTTCAGGACACACTTATGTTCGGGTGAAAATTGGGGTTTGGTTTAGGGTTGGGTAAGTTGTATTTTTGATATCACACTGAATGGTATACTCTTGATGGGGAATATTTTTGGAAGTTTTTCCATTCTCCATTAAAACCTATGGGAATCATTACAGTGAAAGGCAGCCCACGGCTAGGGGGATGGAGTGTCTCCTGTGCTCCGAAGGACCGAAGCAATAAAACGGTCTCCAATAATTCGGCGTTTTAAGGGTTAAGTAACCCTGAAGGGTAACTTAACCCTTAAAACGTTGGCTTTCAGGAGAAAATTGGAATCCACTGCTGCGCGCATTTTTGGCACTCCCGGGAATGGCAGCCCGTCCCTGCGGGCGTGAGGGCCCTTCTGGGACGCCCACGACCGAAGGAATGCGACGGTCTGCAAAATGCTGTCATGTTCTGGGTTGAGTAATCCTGAAAGGTTATCTTCCTGAGAGGTATACTGTCGATAGGGAAAAATTTTGGAAGTCTTTCCGTTCTCCATTATAGCCTATGGGATTCATTGGAATGCGTTAGGGTTAGGGTTAGAGTTCAGGACACACTTATGTTCGGGTGAAAATTGGGTTTGGTTTTGGGTTGGGTAAGAAGTATTTTTGATATCACACTGAATGGTATACTCTTGATGGGGAAAGTTTTTGGATGTTTTTCCATTCTCCATTAAAACCTATGGGAATCATTACAGTGAAAGGCAGCCCACGGCTAGGGGGATGGAGTGTCTCCTGTGCTCCGAAGGACCGAAGCAATAAAACGGTCTCCAATAATCCGGCGTTTTAAGGGTTAAGTAAACCTGAAGGGTAACTTAACCCTTAAAACGTTGGATTTCAGGAGAAAATTGGAATCCACTGCTGCGCGCATTTTTGGCACTCCCGGGAAAGGCAGCCCGTCCCTGCGGGCGTGAGGGCCCTTCTGCGACGCCCACGACCGTAGGAATGCGACGGTCTGCAAGATTCTGTCATGTTCTGGGTTGAGTAATCCTGAAAGGTTATCTTCCTGAGAGGTATACTGTCGATAGGGAAACTTTTTGGAAGTCTTTCCGTTCTCCATTATAGCCTATGGGATTCATTGGAATGGGTTAGGGTTAGGGTTAGAGTTCAGGACACACTTATGTTCGGGTGAAAATTGGGGTTTGGTTTAGGGTTGGGTAAGATGTATTTTTGATATCACACTGAATGGTATACTCTTGATGGGGAAAATTTTTGGATGTTTTTCCATTCTCCATTAAAACCTATGGGAATCATTACAGTGAAAGGCAGCCCACGGCTAGGGGGATGGAGTGTCTCCTGTGCTCCGAAGGACCGAAGCAATAAAACGGTCTCCAATAATCCGGCGTTTTAAGGGTTAAGTAACCCTGAAGGGTAACTTAACCCTTAAAACGTTGGATTTCAGGAGAAAATTGGAATCCACTGCTGCGCGCATTTTTGGCACTCCCGGGAAAGGCAGCCCGTCCCTGCGGGCGTGAGGGCCCTTCTGCGACGCCCACGACCGTAGGAATGCGACGGTTTGCAAGATTCTGTCATGTTCTGGGTTGAGTAATCCTGAAAGGTTATCTTCCTGAGAGGTATACTGTCGATAGGGAAAATTTTTGGAAGTCTTTCCGTTCTCCATTATAGCCTATGGGATTCATTGGAATGGGTTAGGGTTAGGGTTAGAGTTCAGGACACACTTATGTTCGGGTGAAAATTGGGGTTTGGTTTAGGGTTGGGTAAGTTGTATTTTTGATATCACACTGAATGGTATACTCTTGATGGGGAATATTTTTGGAAGTTTTTCCATTCTCCATTAAAACCTATGGGAATCATTACAGTGAAAGGCAGCCCACGGCTAGGGGGATGGAGTGTCTCCTGTGCTCCGAAGGACCGAAGCAATAAAACGGTCTCCAATAATCCGGCGTTTTAAGGGTTAAGTAACCCTGAAGGGTAACTTAACCCTTAAAACGTTGGATTTCAGGAGAAAATTGGAATCCACTGCTGCGCGCATTTTTGGCACTCCCGGGAAAGGCAGCCCGTCCCTGCGGGCGTGAGGGCCCTTCTGCGACGCCCACGACCGTAGGAATGCGACGGTCTGCAAGATTCTGTCATGTTCTGGGTTGAGTAATCCTGAAAGGTTATCTTCCTGAGAGGTATACTGTCGATAGGGAAACTTTTTGGAAGTCTTTCCGTTCTCCATTATAGCCTATGGGATTCATTGGAATGGGTTAGGGTTAGGGTTAGAGTTCAGGACACACTTATGTTCGGGTGAAAATTGGGGTTTGGTTTAGGGTTGGGTAAGATGTATTTTTGATATCACACTGAATGGTATACTCTTGATGGGGAAAATTTTTGGATGTTTTTCCATTCTCCATTAAAACCTATGGGAATCATTACAGTGAAAGGCAGCCCACGGCTAGGGGGATGGAGTGTCTCCTGTGCTCCGAAGGACCGAAGCAATAAAACGGTCTCCAATAATCCGGCGTTTTAAGGGTTAAGTAACCCTGAAGGGTAACTTAACCCTTAAAACGTTGGATTTCAGGAGAAAATTGGAATCCACTGCTGCGCGCATTTTTGGCACTCCCGGGAAAGGCAGCCCGTCCCTGCGGGCGTGAGGGCCCTTCTGCGACGCCCACGACCGTAGGAATGCGACGGTCTGCAAGATTCTGTCATGTTCTGGGTTGAGTAATCCTGAAAGGTTATCTTCCTGAGAGGTATACTGTCGATAGGGAAACTTTTTGGAAGTCTTTCCGTTCTCCATTATAGCCTATGGGATTCATTGGAATGGGTTAGGGTTAGGGTTAGAGTTCAGGACACACTTATGTTCGGGTGAAAATTGGGGTTTGGTTTAGGGTTGGGTAAGATGTATTTTTGATATCACACTGAATGGTATACTCTTGATGGGGAAAATTTTTGGATGTTTTTCCATTCTCCATTAAAACCTATGGGAATCATTACAGTGAAAGGCAGCCCACGGCTAGGGGGATGGAGTGTCTCCTGTGCTCCGAAGGACCGAAGCAATAAAACGGTCTCCAATAATCCGGCGTTTTAAGGGTTAAGTAACCCTGAAGGGTAACTTAACCCTTAAAACGTTGGATTTCAGGAGAAAATTGGAATCCACTGCTGCGCGCATTTTTGGCACTCCCGGGAAAGGCAGCCCGTCCCTGCGGGCGTGAGGGCCCTTCTGCGACGCCCACGACCGTAGGAATGCGACGGTCTGCAAGATTCTGTCATGTTCTGGGTTGAGTAATCCTGAAAGGTTATCTTCCTGAGAGGTATACTGTCGATAGGGAAAATTTTTGGAAGTCTTTCCGTTCTCCATTATAGCCTATGGGATTCATTGGAATGGGTTAGGGTTAGGGTTAGAGTTCAGGACACACTTATGTTCGGGTGAAAATTGGGGTTTTGTTTAGGGTTGGGTAAGTTGTATTTTTGATATCACACTGAATGGTATACTCTTGATGGGGAATATTTTTGGAAGTATTTCCATTCTCCATTAAAACCTATGGGAATCATTACAGTGAAAGGCAGCCCACGGCTAGGGGGATGGAGTGTCTCCTGTGCTCCGAAGGACCGAAGCAATAAAACGGTCTCCAATAATCCGGCGTTTTAAGGGTTAAGTAACCCTGAAGGGTAACTTAACCCTTAAAACGTTGGATTTCAGGAGAAAATTGGAATCCACTGCTGCGCGCATTTTTGGCACTCCCGGGAAAGGCAGCCCGTTCCTGCGGGCGTGAGGGCCCTTCTGCGACGCCCACGACCGAAGGAATGCGACGGTCTGCAAAATGCTGTCATGTTCTGGGTTGAGTAATCCTGAAAGGTTATCTTCCTGAGAGGTATACTGTCGATAGGGAAAAATTTTGGAAGTCTTTCCATTCTCCATTATAGCCTATGGGATTCATTGGAATGCGTTAGGGTTAGGGTTAGAGTTCAGGACACACTTATGTTCAGGTGAAAATTGGGGTTTGGTTTAGGGTTGGGTAAGATGTATTTTTGATATCACACTGAATGGTATACTCTTGATGGGGAAAATTTTTGGATGTTTTTCCATTCTCCATTAAAACCTATGGGAATCATCACAGTGAAAGGCAGCCCACGGCTAGGGGGATGGAGTGTCTCCTGTGCTCCGAAGGACCGAAGCAATAAAACGGTCTCCAATAATCCGGCGTTTTAAGGGTTAAGTAACCCTGAAGGGTAACTTAACCCTTAAAACGTTGGATTTCAGGAGAAAATTGGAATCCACTGCTGCGCGCATTTTTGGCACTCCCGGGAAAGGCAGCCCGTCCCTGCGGGCGTGAGGGCCCTTCTGCGACGCCCACGACCGTAGGAATGCGACGGTTTGCAAGATTCTGTCATGTTCTGGGTTGAGTAATCCTGAAAGGTTATCTTCCTGAGAGGTATACTGTCGATAGGGAAAATTTTTGGAAGTCTTTCCGTTCTCCATTATAGCCTATGGGATTCATTGGAATGGGTTAGGGTTAGGGTTAGAGTTCAGGACACACTTATGTTCGGGTGAAAATTGGGGTTTTGTTTAGGGTTGGGTAAGTTGTATTTTTGATATCACACTGAATGGTATACTCTTGATGGGGAATATTTTTGGAAGTTTTTCCATTCTCCATTAAAACCTATGGGAATCATTACAGTGAAAGGCAGCCCACGGCTAGGGGGATGGAGTGTCTCCTGTGCTCCGAAGGACCGAAGCAATAAAACGGTCTCCAATAATCCGGCGTTTTAAGGGTTAAGTAACCCTGAAGGGTAACTTAACCCTTAAAACGTTGGATTTCAGGAGAAAATTGGAATCCACTGCTGCGCGCATTTTTGGCACTCCCGGGAAAGGCAGCCCGTTCCTGCGGGCGTGAGGGCCCTTCTGCGACGCCCACGACCGAAGGAATGCGACGGTCTGCAAAATGCTGTCATGTTCTGGGTTGAGTAATCCTGAAAGGTTATCTTCCTGAGAGGTATACTGTCGATAGGGAAAAATTTTGGAAGTCTTTCCATTCTCCATTATAGCCTATGGGATTCATTGGAATGCGTTAGGGTTAGGGTTAGAGTTCAGGACACACTTATGTTCAGGTGAAAATTGGGGTTTGGTTTAGGGTTGGGTAAGATGTATTTTTGATATCACACTGAATGGTATACTCTTGATGGGGAAAATTTTTGGATGTTTTTCCATTCTCCATTAAAACCTATGGGAATCATCACAGTGAAAGGCAGCCCACGGCTAGGGGGATGGAGTGTCTCCTGTGCTCCGAAGGACCGAAGCAATAAAACGGTCTCCAATAATCCGGCGTTTTAAGGGTTAAGTAACCCTGAAGGGTAACTTAACCCTTAAAACGTTGGATTTCAGGAGAAAATTGGAATCCACTGCTGCGCGCATTTTTGGCACTCCCGGGAAAGGCAGCCCGTCCCTGCGGGCGTGAGGGCCCTTCTGCGACGCCCACGACCGTAGGAATGCGACGGTTTGCAAGATTCTGTCATGTTCTGGGTTGAGTAATCCTGAAAGGTTATCTTCCTGAGAGGTATACTGTCGATAGGGAAAATTTTTGGAAGTCTTTCCGTTCTCCATTATAGCCTATGGGATTCATTGGAATGGGTTAGGGTTAGGGTTAGAGTTCAGGACACACTTATGTTCGGGTGAAAATTGGGGTTTGGTTTAGGGTTGGGTAAGTTGTATTTTTGATATCACACTGAATGGTATACTCTTGATGGGGAATATTTTTGGAAGTTTTTCCATTCTCCATTAAAACCTATGGGAATCATTACAGTGAAAGGCAGCCCACGGCTAGGGGGATGGAGTGTCTCCTGTGCTCCGAAGGACCGAAGCAATAAAACGGTCTCCAATAATCCGGCGTTTTAAGGGTTAAGTAACCCTGAAGGGTAACTTAACCCTTAAAACGTTGGATTTCAGGAGAAAATTGGAATCCACTGCTGCGCGCATTTTTGGCACTCCCGGGAAAGGCAGCCCGTCCCTGCGGGCGTGAGGGCCCTTCTGCGACGCCCACGACCGTAGGAATGCGACGGTCTGCAAGATTCTGTCATGTTCTGGGTTGAGTAATCCTGAAAGGTTATCTTCCTGAGAGGTATACTGTCGATAGGGAAACTTTTTGGAAGTCTTTCCGTTCTCCATTATAGCCTATGGGATTCATTGGAATGGGTTAGGGTTAGGGTTAGAGTTCAGGACACACTTATGTTCGGGTGAAAATTGGGGTTTGGTTTAGGGTTGGGTAAGATGTATTTTTGATATCACACTGAATGGTATACTCTTGATGGGGAAAATTTTTGGATGTTTTTCCATTCTCCATTAAAACCTATGGGAATCATTACAGTGAAAGGCAGCCCACGGCTAGGGGGATGGAGTGTCTCCTGTGCTCCGAAGGACCGAAGCAATAAAACGGTCTCCAATAATCCGGCGTTTTAAGGGTTAAGTAACCCTGAAGGGTAACTTAACCCTTAAAACGTTGGATTTCAGGAGAAAATTGGAATCCACTGCTGCGCGCATTTTTGGCACTCCCGGGAAAGGCAGCCCGTCCCTGCGGGCGTGAGGGCCCTTCTGCGACGCCCACGACCGTAGGAATGCGACGGTCTGCAAGATTCTGTCATGTTCTGGGTTGAGTAATCCTGAAAGGTTATCTTCCTGAGAGGTATACTGTCGATAGGGAAAATTTTTGGAAGTCTTTCCGTTCTCCATTATAGCCTATGGGATTCATTGGAATGGGTTAGGGTTAGGGTTAGAGTTCAGGACACACTTATGTTCGGGTGAAAATTGGGGTTTTGTTTAGGGTTGGGTAAGTTGTATTTTTGATATCACACTGAATGGTATACTCTTGATGGGGAATATTTTTGGAAGTATTTCCATTCTCCATTAAAACCTATGGGAATCATTACAGTGAAAGGCAGCCCACGGCTAGGGGGATGGAGTGTCTCCTGTGCTCCGAAGGACCGAAGCAATAAAAGGGTAACTTAACCCTTAAAACGTTGGATTTCAGGAGAAAATTGGAATCCACTGCTGCGCGCATTTTTGGCACTCCCGGGAAAGGCAGCCCGTTCCTGCGGGCGTGAGGGCCCTTCTGCGACGCCCACGACCGAAGGAATGCGACGGTCTGCAAAATGCTGTCATGTTCTGGGTTGAGTAATCCTGAAAGGTTATCTTCCTGAGAGGTATACTGTCGATAGGGAAAAATTTTGGAAGTCTTTCCATTCTCCATTATAGCCTATGGGATTCATTGGAATGCGTTAGGGTTAGGGTTAGAGTTCAGGACACACTTATGTTCAGGTGAAAATTGGGGTTTGGTTTAGGGTTGGGTAAGATGTATTTTTGATATCACACTGAATGGTATACTCTTGATGGGGAAAATTTTTGGATGTTTTTCCATTCTCCATTAAAACCTATAGGAATCATCACAGTGAAAGGCAGCCCACGGCTAGGGGGATGGAGTGTCTCCTGTGCTCCGAAGGACCGAAGCAATAAAACGGTCTCCAATAATCCGGCGTTTTAAGGGTTAAGTAACCCTGAAGGGTAACTTAACCCTTAAAACGTTGGATTTCAGGAGAAAATTGGAATCCACTGCTGCGCGCATTTTTGGCACTCCCGGGAAAGGCAGCCCGTCCCTGCGGGCGTGAGGGCCCTTCTGCGACGCCCACGACCGAAGGAATGCGACGGTCTGCAAAATGCTGTCATGTTCTGGGTTGAGTAATCCTGAAAGGTTATCTTCCTGAGAGGTATACTGTCGATAGGGAAAAATTTTGGAAGTCTTTCCGTTCTCCATTATAGCCTATGGGATTCATTGGAATGGGTTAGGGTTAGAGTTCAGGACACACTTATGTTCGGGTGAAAATTGGGGTTTGGTTTAGGGTTGGGTAAGATGTATTTTTGATATCACACTGAATGGTATACTCTTGATGGGGAAAATTTTTGGAAGTTTTTCCATTCTCCATTAAAACCTATGGGAATCATTACAGTGAAAGGCAGCCCACGGCTAGGGGGATGAAGTGTCTCCTGTGCTCCGAAGGACCGAAGCAATAAAACGGTCTCCAATAATCCGGCGTTTTAAGGGTTAAGTAACCCTGAAGGGTAACTTAACCCTTAAAACGTTGGATTTCAGGAGAAAATTGGAATCCACTGCTGCGCGCATTTTTGGCACTCCCGGGAAAGGCAGCCCGTCCCTGCGGGCGCGAGGGCCCTTCTGCGACGCCCACGACCGTAGCAATGCGACGGTCTGCAAGATTCTGTCATGTTCTGGGTTGAGTAATCCTGAAAGGTTATCTTCCTGAGAGGTATACTGTCGATAGGGAAAATTTTTGGAAGTCTTTCCGTTCTCCATTATAGCCTATGGGATTCATTGGAATGGGTTAGGGTTAGAGTTCAGGACACACTTATGTTCGGGTGAAAATTGGGGTTTGGTTTAGGGTTGGGTAAGATGTATTTTTGATATCACACTGAATGGTATACTCTTGATGGGGAAAATTTTTGGATGTTTTTCCATTCTCCATTAAAACCTATGGGAATCATTACAGTGAAAGGCAGCCCACGGCTAGGGGGATGGAGTGTCTCCTGTGCTCCGAAGGACCGAAGCAATAAAACGGTCTCCAATAATCCGGCGTTTTAAGGGTTAAGTAACCCTGAAGGGTAACTTAACCCTTAAAACGTTGGATTTCAGGAGAAAATTGGAATCCACTGCTGCGCGCATTTTTGGCACTCCCGGGAAAGGCAGCCCGTCCCTGCGGGCGTGAGGGCCCTTCTGCGACGCCCACGACCGTAGGAATGCGACGGTCTGCAAGATTCTGTCATGTTCTGGGTTGAGTAATCCTGAAAGGTTATCTTCCTGAGAGGTATACTGTCGATAGGGAAAATTTTTGGAAGTCTTTCCGTTCTCCATTATAGCCTATGGGATTCATTGGAATGGGTTAGGGTTAGGGTTAGAGTTCAGGACACACTTATGTTCGGGTGAAAATTGGGGTTTGGTTTAGGGTTGGGTAAGATGTATTTTTGATATCACACTGAATGGTATACTCTTGATGGGGAAAATTTTTGGATGTTTTTCCATTCTCCATTAAAACCTATGGGAATCATTACAGTGAAAGGCAGCCCACGGCTAGGGGGATGGAGTGTCTCCTGTGCTCCGAAGGACCGAAGCAATAAAACGGTCTCCAATAATCCGGCGTTTTAAGGGTTAAGTAACTCTGAAGGGTAACTTAACCCTTAAAACGTTGGATTTCAGGAGAAAATTGGAATCCACTGCTGCGCGCATTTTTGGCACTCCCGGGAAAGGCAGCCCGTCCCTGCGGGCGTGAGGGCCCTTCTGCGACGCCCACGACCGAAGGAATGCGACGGTCTGCAAAATGCTGTCATGTTCTGGGTTGAGTAATCCTGAAAGGTTATCTTCCTGAGAGGTATACTGTCGATAGGGAAAAATTTTGGAAGTCTTTCCGTTCTCCATTATAGCCTATGGGATTCATTGGAATGGGTTAGGGTTAGAGTTCAGGACACACTTATGTTCGGGTGAAAATTGGGGTTTGGTTTAGGGTTGGGTAAGATGTATTTTTGATATCACACTGAATGGTATACTCTTGATGGGGAAAATTTTTGGAAGTTTTTCCATTCTCCATTAAAACCTATGGGAATCATTACAGTGAAAGGCAGCCCACGGCTAGGGGGATGAAGTGTCTCCTGTGCTCCGAAGGACCGAAGCAATAAAACGGTCTCCAATAATCCGGCGTTTTAAGGGTTAAGTAACCCTGAAGGGTAACTTAACCCTTAAAACGTTGGATTTCAGGAGAAAATTGGAATCCACTGCTGCGCGCATTTTTGGCACTCCCGGGAAAGGCAGCCCGTCCCTGCGGGCGCGAGGGCCCTTCTGCGACGCCCACGACCGTAGGAATGCGACGGTCTGCAAGATTCTGTCATGTTCTGGGTTGAGTAATCCTGAAAGGTTATCTTCCTGAGAGGTATACTGTCGATAGGGAAAATTTTTGGAAGTCTTTCCGTTCTCCATTATAGCCTATGGGATTCATTGGAATGGGTTAGGGTTAGAGTTCAGGACACACTTATGTTCGGGTGAAAATTGGGGTTTGGTTTAGGGTTGGGTAAGATGTATTTTTGATATCACACTGAATGGTATACTCTTGATGGGGAAAATTTTTGGATGTTTTTCCATTCTCCATTAAAACCTATGGGAATCATTACAGTGAAAGGCAGCCCACGGCTAGGGGGATGGAGTGTCTCCTGTGCTCCGAAGGACCGAAGCAATAAAACGGTCTCCAATAATCCGGCGTTTTAAGGGTTAAGTAACCCTGAAGGGTAACTTAACCCTTAAAACGTTGGATTTCAGGAGAAAATTGGAATCCACTGCTGCGCGCATTTTTGGCACTCCCGGGAAAGGCAGCCCGTCCCTGCGGGCGTGAGGGCCCTTCTGCGACGCCCACGACCGTAGGAATGCGACGGTCTGCAAGATTCTGTCATGTTCTGGGTTGAGTAATCCTGAAAGGTTATCTTCCTGAGAGGTATACTGTCGATAGGGAAAATTTTTGGAAGTCTTTCCGTTCTCCATTATAGCCTATGGGATTCATTGGAATGGGTTAGGGTTAGGGTTAGAGTTCAGGACACACTTATGTTCGGGTGAAAATTGGGGTTTGGTTTAGGGTTGGGTAAGATGTATTTTTGATATCACACTGAATGGTATACTCTTGATGGGGAATATTTTTGGAAGTTTTTCCATTCTCCATTAAAACCTATGGGAATCATTACAGTGAAAGGCAGCCCACGGCTAGGGGGATGGAGTGTCTCCTGTGCTCCGAAGGACCGAAGCAATAAAACGGTTTCCAATAATCCGGCGTTTTAAGGGTTAAGTAACCCTGAAGGGTAACTTAACCCTTAAAACGTTGGATTTCAGGAGAAAATTGGAATCCACTGCTGCGCGCATTTTTGGCACTCCCGGGAAAGGCAGCCCGTCCCTGCGGGCGTGAGGGCCCTTCTGCGACGCCCACGACCGAAGGAATGCGACGGTCTGCAAAATGCTGTCATGTTCTGGGTTGAGTAATCCTGAAAGGTTATCTTCCTGAGAGGTATACTGTCGATAGGGAAAAATTTTGGAAGTCTTTCCGTTCTCCATTATAGCCTATGGGATTCATTGGAATGGGTTAGGGTTAGAGTTCAGGACACACTTATGTTCGGGTGAAAATTGGGGTTTGGTTTAGGGTTGGGTAAGATGTATTTTTGATATCACACTGAATGGTATACTCTTGATGGGGAAAATTTTTGGAAGTTTTTCCATTCTCCATTAAAACCTATGGGAATCATTACAGTGAAAGGCAGCCCACGGCTAGGGGGATGAAGTGTCTCCTGTGCTCCGAAGGACCGAAGCAATAAAACGGTCTCCAATAATCCGGCGTTTTAAGGGTTAAGTAACCCTGAAGGGTAACTTAACCCTTAAAACGTTGGATTTCAGGAGAAAATTGGAATCCACTGCTGCGCGCATTTTTGGCACTCCCGGGAAAGGCAGCCCGTCCCTGCGGGCGCGAGGGCCCTTCTGCGACGCCCACGACCGTAGGAATGCGACGGTCTGCAAGATTCTGTCATGTTCTGGGTTGAGTAATCCTGAAAGGTTATCTTCCTGAGAGGTATACTGTCGATAGGGAAAATTTTTGGAAGTCTTTCCGTTCTCCATTATAGCCTATGGGATTCATTGGAATGGGTTAGGGTTAGAGTTCAGGACACACTTATGTTCGGGTGAAAATTGGGGTTTGGTTTAGGGTTGGGTAAGATGTATTTTTGATATCACACTGAATGGTATACTCTTGATGGGGAAAATTTTTGGATGTTTTTCCATTCTCCATTAAAACCTATGGGAATCATTACAGTGAAAGGCAGCCCACGGCTAGGGGGATGGAGTGTCTCCTGTGCTCCGAAGGACCGAAGCAATAAAACGGTCTCCAATAATCCGGCGTTTTAAGGGTTAAGTAACCCTGAAGGGTAACTTAACCCTTAAAACGTTGGATTTCAGGAGAAAATTGGAATCCACTGCTGCGCGCATTTTTGGCACTCCCGGGAAAGGCAGCCCGTCCCTGCGGGCGTGAGGGCCCTTCTGCGACGCCCACGACCGTAGGAATGCGACGGTCTGCAAGATTCTGTCATGTTCTGGGTTGAGTAATCCTGAAAGGTTATCTTCCTGAGAGGTATACTGTCGATAGGGAAAATTTTTGGAAGTCTTTCCGTTCTCCATTATAGCCTATGGGATTCATTGGAATGGGTTAGGGTTAGGGTTAGAGTTCAGGACACACTTATGTTCGGGTGAAAATTGGGGTTTGGTTTAGGGTTGGGTAAGATGTATTTTTGATATCACACTGAATGGTATACTCTTGATGGGGAATATTTTTGGAAGTTTTTCCATTCTCCATTAAAACCTATGGGAATCATTACAGTGAAAGGCAGCCCACGGCTAGGGGGATGGAGTGTCTCCTGTGCTCCGAAGGACCGAAGCAATAAAACGGTTTCCAATAATCCGGCGTTTTAAGGGTTAAGTAACCCTGAAGGGTAACTTAACCCTTAAAACGTTGGATTTCAGGAGAAAATTGGAATCCACTGCTGCGCGCATTTTTGGCACTCCCGGGAAAGGCAGCCCGTCCCTGCGGGCGTGAGGGCCCTTCTGTGACGCCCACGACCGTAGGAATGCGATGGTCTGCAAGATTCTGTCATGTTCTGGGTTGAGTAATCCTGAAAGGTTATCTTCCTGAGAGGTATACTGTCGATAGGGAAAATTTTTGGAAGTCTTTCCGTTCTCCATTATAGCCTATGGGATTCATTGGAATGGGTTAGGGTTAGGGTTAGAGTTCAGGACACACTTATGTTCGGGTGAAAATTGGGGTTTGGTTTAGGGTTGGGTAAGATGTATTTTTGATATCACACTGAATGGTATACTCTTGATGGGGAAAATTTTTGGATGTTTTTCCATTCTCCATTAAAACCTATGGGAATCATTACAGTGAAAGGCAGCCCACGGCTAGGGGGATGGAGTGTCTCCTGTGCTCCGAAGGACCGAAGCAATAAAACGGTCTCCAATAATCCGGCGTTTTAAGGGTTAAGTAACCCTGAAGGGTAACTTAACCCTTAAAACGTTGGATTTCAGGAGAAAATTGGAATCCACTGCTGCGCGCATTTTTGGCACTCCCGGGAAAGGCAGCCCGTCCCTGCGGGCGCGAGGGCCCTTCTGCGACGCCCACGACCGTAGGAATGCGACGGTCTGCAAGATTCTGTCATGTTCTGGGTTGAGTAATCCTGAAAGGTTATCTTCCTGAGAGGTATACTGTCGATAGGGAAAATTTTTGGAAGTCTTTCCGTTCTCCATTATAGCCTATGGGATTCATTGGAATGGGTTAGGGTTAGAGTTCAGGACACACTTATGTTCGGGTGAAAATTGGGGTTTGGTTTAGGGTTGGGTAAGATGTATTTTTGATATCACACTGAATGGTATACTCTTGATGGGGAAAATTTTTGGATGTTTTTCCATTCTCCATTAAAACCTATGGGAATCATTACAGTGAAAGGCAGCCCACGGCTAGGGGGATGGAGTGTCTCCTGTGCTCCGAAGGACCGAAGCAATAAAACGGTCTCCAATAATCCGGCGTTTTAAGGGTTAAGTAACCCTGAAGGGTAACTTAACCCTTAAAACGTTGGATTTCAGGAGAAAATTGGAATCCACTGCTGCGCGCATTTTTGGCACTCCCGGGAAAGGCAGCCCGTCCCTGCGGGCGTGAGGGCCCTTCTGCGACGCCCACGACCGAAGGAATGCGACGGTCTGCAAAATGCTGTCATGTTCTGGGTTGAGTAATCCTGAAAGGTTATCTTCCTGAGAGGTATACTGTCGATAGGGAAAATTTTTGGAAGTCTTTCCGTTCTCCATTATAGCCTATGGGATTCATTGGAATGGGTTAGGGTTAGGGTTAGAGTTCAGGACACACTTATGTTCGGGTGAAAATTGGGGTTTGGTTTAGGGTTGGGTAAGATGTATTTTTGATATCACACTGAATGGTATACTCTTGATGGGGAAAATTTTTGGATGTTTTTCCATTCTCCATTAAAACCTATGGGAATCATCACAGTGAAAGGCAGCCCACGGCTAGGGCGATGGAGTGTCTCCTGAGCTCCGAAGGACCGAAGCAATAAAACGGTCTCCAATAATCCGGCGTTTTAAGGGTTAAGTAACCCTGAAGGGTAACTTAACCCTTAAAACGTTGGATTTCAGGAGAAAATTGGAATCCACTGCTGCGCGCATTTTTGGCACTCCCGGGAAAGGCAGCCCGTCCCTGCGGGCGCGAGGGCCCTTCTGCGACGCCCACGACCGTAGGAATGCGACGGTCTGCAAGATTCTGTCATGTTCTGGGTTGAGTAATCCTGAAAGGTTATCTTCCTGAGAGGTATACTGTCGATAGGGAAAATTTTTGGAAGTCTTTCCGTTCTCCATTATAGCCTATGGGATTCATTGGAATGGGTTAGGGTTAGGGTTAGAGTTCAGGACACACTTATGTTCGGGTGAAAATTGGGGTTTGGTTTAGGGTTGGGTAAGATGTATTTTTGATATCACACTGAATGGTATACTCTTGATGGGGAAAATTTTTGGATGTTTTTCCATTCTCCATTAAAACCTATGGGAATCATTACAGTGAAAGGCAGCCCACGGCTAGGGGGATGGAGTGTCTCCTGTGCTCCGAAGGACCGAAGCAATAAAACGGTCTCCAATAATCCGGCGTTTTAAGGGTTAAGTAACCCTGAAGGGTAACTTAACCCTTAAAACGTTGGATTTCAGGAGAAAATTGGAATCCACTGCTGCGCGCATTTTTGGCACTCCCGGGAAAGGCAGCCCGTCCCTGCGGGCGTGAGGGCCCTTCTGCGACGCCCACGACCGAAGGAATGCGACGGTCTGCAAAATGCTGTCATGTTCTGGGTTGAGTAATCCTGAAAGGTTATCTTCCTGAGAGGTATACTGTCGATAGGGAAAATTTTTGGAAGTCTTTCCGTTCTCCATTATAGCCTATGGGATTCATTGGAATGGGTTAGGGTTAGGGTTAGAGTTCAGGACACACTTATGTTCGGGTGAAAATTGGGGTTTGGTTTAGGGTTGGGTAAGATGTATTTTTGATATCACACTGAATGGTATACTCTTGATGGGGAAAATTTTTGGATGTTTTTCCATTCTCCATTAAAACCTATGGGAATCATCACAGTGAAAGGCAGCCCACGGCTAGGGCGATGGAGTGTCTCCTGTGCTCCGAAGGACCGAAGCAATAAAACGGTCTCCAATAATCCGGCGTTTTAAGGGTTAAGTAACCCTGAAGGGTAACTTAACCCTTAAAACGTTGGATTTCAGGAGAAAATTGGAATCCACTGCTGCGCGCATTTTTGGCACTCCCGGGAAAGGCAGCCCGTCCCTGCGGGCGTGAGGGCCCTTCTGCGACGCCCACGACCGTAGGAATGCGACGGTCTGCAAGATTCTGTCATGTTCTGGGTTGAGTAATCCTGAAAGGTTGTCTTCCTGAGAGGTATACTGTCGATAGGGAAAATTTTTGGAAGTCTTTCCGTTCTCCATTATAGCCTATGGGATTCATTGGAATGGGTTAGGGTTAGGGTTAGAGTTCAGGACACACTTATGTTCGGGTGAAAATTGGGGTTTGGTTTAGGGTTGGGTAAGATGTATTTTTGATATCACACTGAATGGTATACTCTTGATGGGGAAAATTTTTGGATGTTTTTCCATTCTCCATTAAAACCTATGGGAATCATTACAGTGAAAGGCAGCCCACGGCTAGGGGGATGGAGTGTCTCCTGTGCTCCGAAGGACCGAAGCAATAAAACGGTCTCCAATAATCCGGCGTTTTAAGGGTTAAGTAACCCTGAAGGGTAACGTAACCCTTAAAACGTTGGATTTCAGGAGAAAATTGGAATCCACTGCTGCGCGCATTTTTGGCACTCCCGGGAAAGGCAGCCCGTCCCTGCGGGCGCGAGGGCCCTTCTGCGACGCCCACGACCGTAGGAATGCGACGGTCTGCAAGATTCTGTCATGTTCTGGGTTGAGTAATCCTGAAAGGTTATCTTCCTGAGAGGTATACTGTCGATAGGGAAAATTTTTGGAAGTCTTTCCGTTCTCCATTATAGCCTATGGGATTCATTGGAATGGGTTAGGGTTAGGGTTAGAGTTCAGGACACACTTATGTTCGGGTGAAAATTGGGGTTTGGTTTAGGGTTGGGTAAGATGTATTTTTGATATCACACTGAATGGTATACTCTTGATGGGGAAAATCTTTGGATGTTTTTCCATTCTCCATTAAAACCTATGGGAATCATTACAGTGAAAGGCAGCCCACGGCTAGGGGGATGGAGTGTCTCCTGTGCTCCGAAGGACCGAAGCAATAAAACGGTCTCCAATAATCCGGCGTTTTAAGGGTTAAGTAACCCTGAAGGGTAACTTAACCCTTAAAACGTTGGATTTCAGGAGAAAATTGGAATCCACTGCTGCGCGCATTTTTGGCACTCCCGGGAAAGGCAGCCCGTCCCTGCGGGCGTGAGGGCCCTTCTGCGACGCCCACGACCGAAGGAATGCGACGGTCTGCAAAATGCTGTCATGTTCTGGGTTGAGTAATCCTGAAAGGTTATCTTCCTGAGAGGTATACTGTCGATAGGGAAAATTTTTGGAAGTCTTTCCGTTCTCCATTATAGCCTATGGGATTCATTGGAATGGGTTAGGGTTAGGGTTAGAGTTCAGGACACACTTATGTTCGGGTGAAAATTGGGGTTTGGTTTAGGGTTGGGTAAGATGTATTTTTGATATCACACTGAATGGTATACTCTTGATGGGGAAAATTTTTGGATGTTTTTCCATTCTCCATTAAAACCTATGGGAATCATCACAGTGAAAGGCAGCCCACGGCTAGGGCGATGGAGTGTCTCCTGTGCTCCGAAGGACCGAAGCAATAAAACGGTCTCCAATAATCCGGCATTTTAAGGGTTAAGTAACCCTGAAGGGTAACTTAACCCTTAAAACGTTGGATTTCAGGAGAAAATTGGAATCCACTGCTGCGCGCATTTTTGGCACTCCCGGGAAAGGCAGCCCGTCCCTGCGGGCGTGAGGGCCCTTCTGCGACGCCCACGACCGAAGGAATGCGACGGTCTGCAAAATGCTGTCATGTTCTGGGTTGAGTAATCCTGAAAGGTTATCTTCCTGAGAGGTATACTGTCGATAGGGAAAATTTTTGGAAGTCTTTCCGTTCTCCATTATAGCCTATGGGATTCATTGGAATGGGTTAGGGTTAGGGTTAGAGTTCAGGACACACTTATGTTCGGGTGAAAATTGGGGTTTGGTTTAGGGTTGGGTAAGATGTATTTTTGATATCACACTGAATGGTATACTCTTGATGGGGAAAATTTTTGCATGTTTTTCCATTCTCCATTAAAACCTATGGGAATCATCACAGTGAAAGGCAGCCCACGGCTAGGGCGATGGAGTGTCTCCTGTGCTCCGAAGGACCGAAGCAATAAAACGGTCTCCAATAATCCGGCGTTTTAAGGGTTAAGTAACCCTGAAGGGTAACTTAACCCTTAAAACGTTGGATTTCAGGAGAAAATTGGAATCCACTGCTGCGCGCATTTTTGGCACTCCCGGGAAAGGCAGCCCGTCCCTGCGGGCATGAGGGCCCTTCTGCGACGCCCACGACCGTAGGAATGCGACGGTCTGCAAGATTCTGTCATGTTCTGGGTTGAGTAATCCTGAAAGGTTATCTTCCTGAGAGGTACACTGTCGATAGGTAAAATTTTTGGAAGTCTTTCCGTTCTCCATTATAGCCTATGGGATTCATTGGAATGGGTTAGGGTTAGGGTTAGAGTTCAGGACACACTTATGTTCGGGTGAAAATTGGGGTTTGGTTTAGGGTTGGGTAAGATGTATTTTTGATATCACACTGAATGGTATACTCTTGATGGGGAATATTTTTGGAAGTTTTTCCATTCTCCATTAAAACCTATGGGAATCATTACAGTGAAAGGCAGCCCACGGCTAGGGGGATGGAGTGTCTCCTGTGCTCCGAAGGACCGAAGCAATAAAACGGTCTCCAATAATCCGGCGTTTTAAGGGTTAAGTAACCCTGAAGGGTAACTTAACCCTTAAAACGTTGGATTTCAGGAGAAAATTGGAATCCACTGCTGCGCGCATTTTTGGCACTCCCGGGAAAGGCAGCCCGTCCCGGCGGGCGTGAGGGCCCTTCTGCGACGCCCACGACCGTAGGAATGCGACGGTCTGCAAGATTCTGTCATGTTTTGGGTTGAGTAATCCTGAAAGGTTATCTTCCTGAGAGGTATACTGTCGATAGGGAAAATTTTTGGAAGTCTTTCCGTTCTCCATTATAGCCTATGGGATTCATTGGAATGGGTTAGGGTTAGGGTTAGAGTTCAGGACACACTTATGTTCGGGTGAAAATTGGGGTTTGGTTTAGGGTTGGGTAAGATGTATTTTTGATATCACACTGAATGGTATACTCTTGATGGGGAAAATTTTTGGATGTTTTTCCATTCTCCATTAAAACCTATGGGAATCATGACAGTGAAAGGCAGCCCACGGCTAGGGGGATGGAGTGTCTCCTGTGCTCCGAAGGACCGAAGCAATAAAACGGTCTCCAATAATCCGGCGTTTTAAGGGTTAAGTAACCCTGAAGGGTAACTTAACCCTTAAAACGTTGGATTTCAGGAGAAAATTGGAATCCACTGCTGCGCGCATTTTTGGCACTCCCGGGAAAGGCAGCCCGTCCCTGCGGGCGTGAGGGCCCTTCTGCGACGCCCACGACCGAAGGAATGCGACGGTCTGCAAGATTCTGTCATGTTCTGGGTTGAGTAATCCTGAAAGGTTATCTTCCTGAGAGGTATACTGTCGATAGGGAAAATTTTTGGAAGTCTTTCCGTTCTCCATTATAGCCTATGGGATTCATTGGAATGGGTTAGGGTTAGGGTTAGAGTTCAGGACACACTTATGTTCGGGTGAAAATTGGGGTTTGGTTTAGGGTTGGGTAAGATGTATTTTTCATATCACACTGAATGGTATACTCTTGATGGGGAAAATTTTTGGATGTTTTTCCATTCTCCATTAAAACCTATGGGAATCATGACAGTGAAAGGCAGCCCACGGCTAGGGGGATGGAGTGTCTCCTGTGCTCCGAAGGACCGAAGCAATAAAACGGTCTCCAATAATCCGGCGTTTTAAGGGTTAAGTAACCCTGAAGGGTAACTTAACCCTTAAAACGTTGGATTTCAGGAGAAAATTGGAATCCACTGCTGCGCGCATTTTTGGCACTCCTGGGAAAGGCAGCCCGTCCCTGCGGGCGTGAGGGCCCTTCTGCGACGCCCACGACCGAAGGAATGCGACGGTCTGCAAAATGCTGTCATGTTCTGGGTTGAGTAATCCTGAAAGGTTATCTTCCTGAGAGGTATACTGTCGATAGGGAAAATTTTTGGAAGTCTTTCCGTTCTCCATTATAGCCTATGGGATTCATTGGAATGGGTTAGGGTTAGGGTTAGAGTTCAGGACACACTTATGTTCGGGTGAAAATTGGGGTTTGGTTTAGGATTGGGTAAGATGTATTTTTGATATCACACTGAATGGTATACTCTTGATGGGGAAATTTTTTTGATGTTTTTCCATTCTCCATTAAAACCTATGGGAATCATCACAGTGAAAGGCAGCCCACGGCGAGGGGGATGGAGTGTCTCCTGTGCTCCGAAGGACCGAAGCAATAAAACGGTCTCCAATAATCCGGCGTTTTAAGGGTTAAGTAACCCTGAAGGGTAACTTAACCCTTAAAACGTTGGATTTCAGGAGAAAATTGGAATCCACTGCTGCGCGCATTTTTGGCACTCCCGGGAAAGGCAGCCCGTCCCTGCGGGCGCGAGGGCCCTTCTGCGACGCCCACGACCGTAGGAATGCGACGGTCTGCAAGATTCTGTCATGTTCTGGGTTGAGTAATCCTGAAAGGTTATCTTCCTGAGAGGTATACTGTCGATAGGGAAAATTTTTGGAAGTCTTTCCGTTCTCCATTATAGCCTATGGGATTAATTGGAATGGGTTAGGGTTAGGGTTAGAGTTCAGGACACACTTATGTTCGGGTGAAAATTGGGGTTTGGTTTAGGGTTGGGTAAGATGTATTTTTGATATCACACTGAATGGTATACTCTTGATGGGGAAAATTTTTGCATGTTTTTCCATTCTCCATTAAAACCTATGGGAATCATCACAGTGAAAGGCAGCCCACGGCTAGGGCGATGGAGTGTCTCCTGTGCTCCGAAGGACCGAAGCAATAAAACGGTCTCCAATAATCCGGCGTTTTAAGGGTTAAGTAACCCTGAAGGGTAACTTAACCCTTAAAACGTTGGATTTCAGGAGAAAATTGGAATCCACTGCTGCGCGCATTTTTGGCACTCCCGGGAAAGGCAGCCCGTCCCTGCGGGCGTGAGGGCCCTTCTGCGACGCCCACGACCGTAGGAATGCGACGGTCTGCAAGATTCTGTCATGTTCTGGGTTGAGTAATCCTGAAAGGTTATCTTCCTGAGAGGTATACTGTCGATAGGGAAAATTTTTGGAAGTCTTTCCGTTCTCCATTATAGCCTATGGGATTCATTGGAATGGGTTAGGGTTAGGCTTAGAGTTCAGGACACACTTATGTTCGGGTGAAAATTGGGGTTTGGTTTAGGGTTGGGTAAGATGTATTTTTGATATCACACTGAATGGTATACTCTTGATGGGGAAAATCTTTGGATGTTTTTCCATTCTCCATTAAAACCTATGGGAATCATTACAGTGAAAGGCAGCCCACGGCTAGGGGGATGGAGTGTCTCCTGTGCTCCGAAGGACCGAAGCAATAAAACGGTCTCCAATAATCCGGCGTTTTAAGGGTTAAGTAACCCTGAAGGGTAACTTAACCCTTAAAACGTTGGATTTCAGGAGAAAATTGGAATCCACTGCTGCGCGCATTTTTGGCACTCCCGGGAAAGGCAGCCCGTCCCTGCGGGCGTGAGGGCCCTTCTGCGACGCCCACGACCGTAGGAATGCGACGGTCTGCAAGATTCTGTCATGTTCTGGGTTGAGTAATCCTGAAAGGTTATCTTCCTGAGAGGTATACTGTCGATAGGGAAAATTTTTGGAAGTCTTTCCGTTCTCCATTATAGCCTATGGGATTAATTGGAATGGGTTAGGGTTAGGGTTAGAGTTCAGGACACACTTATGTTCGGGTGAAAATTGGGGTTTGGTTTAGGGTTGGGTAAGATGTATTTTTGATATCACACTGAATGGTATACTCTTGATGGGGAAAATTTTTGCATGTTTTTCCATTCTCCATTAAAACCTATGGGAATCATCACAGTGAAAGGCAGCCCACGGCTAGGGCGATGGAGTGTCTCCTGTGCTCCGAAGGACCGAAGCAATAAAACGGTCTCCAATAATCCGGCGTTTTAAGGGTTAAGTAACCCTGAAGGGTAACTTAACCCTTAAAACGTTGGATTTCAGGAGAAAATTGGAATCCACTGCTGCGCGCATTTTTGGCACTCCCGGGAAAGGCAGCCCGTCCCTGCGGGCGTGAGGGCCCTTCTGCGACGCCCACGACCATAGGAATGCGACGGTCTGCAAGATTCTGTCATGTTCTGGGTTGAGTAATCCTGAAAGGTTATCTTCCTGAGAGGTATACTGTCGATAGGGAAAATTTTTGGAAGTCTTTCCGTTCTCCATTATAGCCTATGGGATTCATTGGAATGGGTTAGGGTTAGGCTTAGAGTTCAGGACACACTTATGTTCGGGTGAAAATTGGGGTTTGGTTTAGGGTTGGGTAAGATGTATTTTTGATATCACACTGAATGGTATACTCTTGATGGGGAAAATCTTTGGATGTTTTTCCATTCTCCATTAAAACCTATGGGAATCATTACAGTGAAAGGCAGCCCACGGCTAGGGGGATGGAGTGTCTCCTGTGCTCCGAAGGACCGAAGCAATAAAACGGTCTCCAATAATCCGGCGTTTTAAGGGTTAAGTAACCCTGAAGGGTAACTTAACCCTTAAAACGTTGGATTTCAGGAGAAAATTGGAATCCACTGCTGCGCGCATTTTTGGCACTCCCGGGAAAGGCAGCCCGTCCCTGCGGGCGTGAGGGCCCTTCTGCGACGCCCACGACCGTAGGAATGCGACGGTCTGCAAGATTCTGTCATGTTCTGGGTTGAGTAATCCTGAAAGGTTATCTTCCTGAGAGGTATACTGTGGATAGGGAAAATTTTTGGAAGTCTTTCCGTTCTCCATTATAGCCTATGGGATTCATTGGAATGGGTTAGGGTTAGGGTTAGAGTTCAGGAAACACTTATGTTCGGGTGAAAATTGGGGTTTGGTTTAGGGTTGGGTAAGATGTATTTTTGATATCACACTGAATGGTATACTCTTGATGGGGAAAATTTTTGGATGTTTTTCCATTCTCCATTAAAACCTATGGGAATCATTACAGTGAAAGGCAGCCCACGGCTAGGGGGATGGAGTGTCTCCTGTGCTCCGAAGGACCGAAGCAATAAAACGGTCTCCAATAATCCGGCGTTTTAAGGGTTAAGTAACCCTGAAGGGTAACTTAACCCTTAAAACGTTGGATTTCAGGAGAAAATTGGAATCCACTGCTGCGCGCATTTTTGGCACTCCCGGGAAAGGCAGCCCGTCCCTGCGGGCGTGAGGGCCCTTCTGCGACGCCCACGATCGAAGGAATGCGACGGTCTGCAAAATGCTGTCATGTTCTGGGTTGAGTAATCCTGAAAGGTTATCTTCCTGAGAGGTATACTGTCGATAGGGAAAATTTTTGGAAGTCTTTCCGTTCTCCATTATAGCCTATGGGATTCATTGGAATGGGTTAGGGTTAGGGTTAGAGTTCAGGACACACTTATGTTCGGGTGAAAATTGGGGTTTGGTTTAGGGTTGGGTAAGATGTATTTTTGATATCACACTGAATGGTATACTCTTGATGGGGAATATTTTTGGAAGTTTTTCCATTCTCCATTAAAACCTATGGGAATCATTACAGTGAAAGGCAGCCCACGGCTAGGGGGATGGAGTGTCTCCTGTGCTCCGAAGGACCGAAGCAATAAAACGGTCTCCAATAATCCGGCGTTTTAAGGGTTAAGTAACCCTGAAGGGTAACTTAACCCTTAAAACGTTGGATTTCAGGAGAAAATTGGAATCCACTGCTGCGCGCATTTTTGGCACTCCCGGGAAAGGCAGCCCGTCCCTGCGGGCGTGAGGGCCCTTCTGCGACGCCCACGACCGAAGGAATGCGACGGTCTGCAAAATGCTGTCATGTTCTGGGTTGAGTAATCCTGAAAGGTTATCTTCCTGAGAGGTATACTGTCGATAGGGAAAAATTTTGGAAGTCTTTCCGTTCTCCATTATAGCCTATGGGATTCATTGGAATGGGTTAGGGTTAGAGTTCAGGACACACTTATGTTCGGGTGAAAATTGGGGTTTGGTTTAGGGTTGGGTAAGATGTATTTTTGATATCACACTGAATGGTATACTCTTGATGGGGAAAATTTTTGGAAGTTTTTCCATTCTCCATTAAAACCTATGGGAATCATTACAGTGAAAGGCAGCCCACGGCTAGGGGGATGAAGTGTCTCCTGTGCTCCGAAGGACCGAAGCAATAAAACGGTCTCCAATAATCCGGCGTTTTAAGGGTTAAGTAACCCTGAAGGGTAACTTAACCCTTAAAACGTTGGATTTCAGGAGAAAATTGGAATCCACTGCTGCGCGCATTTTTGGCACTCCCGGGAAAGGCAGCCCGTCCCTGCGGGCGCGAGGGCCCTTCTGCGACGCCCACGACCGTAGGAATGCGACGGTCTGCAAGATTCTGTCATGTTCTGGGTTGAGTAATCCTGAAAGGTTATCTTCCTGAGAGGTATACTGTCGATAGGGAAAATTTTTGGAAGTCTTTCCGTTCTCCATTATAGCCTATGGGATTCATTGGAATGGGTTAGGGTTAGGGTTAGAGTTCAGGACACACTTATGTTCGGGTGAAAATTGGGGTTTGGTTTAGGGTTGGGTAAGATGTATTTTTGATATCACACTGAATGGTATACTCTTGATGGGGAAAATTTTTGGATGTTTTTCCATTCTCCATTAAAACCTATGGGAATCATTACAGTGAAAGGCAGCCCACGGCTAGGGGGATGGAGTGTCTCCTGTGCTCCGAAGGACCGAAGCAATAAAACGGTCTCCAATAATCCGGCGTTTTAAGGGTTAAGTAACCCTGAAGGGTAACTTAACCCTTAAAACGTTGGATTTCAGGAGAAAATTGGAATCCACTGCTGCGCGCATTTTTGGCACTCCCGGGAAAGGCAGCCCGTCCCTGCGGGCGTGAGGGCCCTTCTGCGACGCCCACGATCGAAGGAATGCGACGGTCTGCAAAATGCTGTCATGTTCTGGGTTGAGTAATCCTGAAAGGTTATCTTCCTGAGAGGTATACTGTCGATAGGGAAAATTTTTGGAAGTCTTTCCGTTCTCCATTATAGCCTATGGGATTCATTGGAATGGGTTAGGGTTAGGGTTAGAGTTCAGGACACACTTATGTTCGGGTGAAAATTGGGGTTTGGTTTAGGGTTGGGTAAGATGTATTTTTGATATCACACTGAATGGTATACTCTTGATGGGGAATATTTTTGGAAGTTTTTCCATTCTCCATTAAAACCTATGGGAATCATTACAGTGAAAGGCAGCCCACGGCTAGGGGGATGGAGTGTCTCCTGTGCTCCGAAGGACCGAAGCAATAAAACGGTCTCCAATAATCCGGCGTTTTAAGGGTTAAGTAACCCTGAAGGGTAACTTAACCCTTAAAACGTTGGATTTCAGGAGAAAATTGGAATCCACTGCTGCGCGCATTTTTGGCACTCCCGGGAAAGGCAGCCCGTCCCTGCGGGCGTGAGGGCCCTTCTGCGACGCCCACGACCGTAGGAATGCGACGGTCTGCAAGATTCTGTCATGTTCTGGGTTGAGTAATCCTGAAAGGTTATCTTCCTGAGAGGTATACTGTCGATAGGGAAAATTTTTGGAAGTCTTTCCGTTCTCCATTATAGCCTATGGGATTCATTGGAATGGGTTAGGGTTAGGGTTAGAGTTCAGGACACACTTATGTTCGGGTGAAAATTGGGGTTTGGTTTAGGGTTGGGTAAGATGTATTTTTGATATCACACTGAATGGTATACTCTTGATGGGGAAAATTTTTGGATGTTTTTCCATTCTCCATTAAAACCTATGGGAATCATTACAGTGAAAGGCAGCCCACGGCTAGGGGGATGGAGTGTCTCCTGTGCTCCGAAGGACCGAAGCAATAAAACGGTCTCCAATAATCCGGCGTTTTAAGGGTTAAGTAACCCTGAAGGGTAACTTAACCCTTAAAACATTGGATTTCAGGAGAAAATTGGAATCCACTGCTGCGCGCATTTTTGGCACTCCCGGGAAAGGCAGCCCGTCCCTGCGGGCGTGAGGGCCCTTCTGCGACGCCCACGACCGAAGGAATGCGACGGTCTGCAAAATGCTGTCATGTTCTGGGTTGAGTAATCCTGAAAGGTTATCTTCCTGAGAGGTATACTGTCGATAGGGAAAATTTTTGGAAGTCTTTCCGTTCTCCATTATAGCCTATGGGATTCATTGGAATGGGTTAGGGTTAGGGTTAGAGTTCAGGACACACTTATGTTCGGGTGAAAATTGGGGTTTGGTTTAGGGTTGGGTAAGATGTATTTTTGATATCACACTGAATGGTATACTCTTGATGGGGAAAATTTTTGGATGTTTTTCCATTCTCCATTAAAACCTATGGGAATCATCACAGTGAAAGGCAGCCCACGGCTAGGGGGATGGAGTGTCTCCTGTGCTCCGAAGGACCGAAGCAATAAAACGGTCTCCAATAATCCGGCGTTTTAAGGGTTAAGTAACCCTGAAGGGTAACTTAACCCTTAAAACGTTGGATTTCAGGAGAAAATTGGAATCCACTGCTGCGCGCATTTTTGGCACTCCCGGGAAAGGCAGCCCGTCCCTGCGGGCGTGAGGGCCCTTCTGCGACGCCCACGACCGTAGGAATGCGACGGTCTGCAAGATTCTGTCATGTTCTGGGTTGAGTAATCCTGAAAGGTTATCTTCCTGAGAGGTACACTGTCGATAGGGAAAATTTTTGGAAGTCTTTCCGTTCTCCATTATAGCCTATGGGATTCATTGGAATGGGTTAGGGTTAGGGTTAGAGTTCAGGACACACTTATGTTCGGGTGAAAATTGGGGTTTGGTTTAGGGTTGGGTAAGATGTATTTTTGATATCACACTGAATGGTATACTCTTGATGGGGAATATTTTTGGAAGTTTTTCCATTCTCCATTAAAACCTATGGGAATCATTACAGTGAAAGGCAGCCCACGGCTAGGGGGATGGAGTGTCTCCTGTGCTCCGAAGGACCGAAGCAATAAAACGGTCTCCAATAATCCGGCGTTTTAAGGGTTAAGTAACCCTGAAGGGTAACTTAACCCTTAAAACGTTGGATTTCAGGAGAAAATTGGAATCCACTGCTGCGCGCATTTTTGGCACTCCCGGGAAAGGCAGCCCGTCCCTGCGGGCGTGAGGGCCCTTCTGCGACGCCCACGACCGTAGGAATGCGACGGTCTGCAAGATTCTGTCATGTTCTGGGTTGAGTAATCCTGAAAGGTTATCTTCCTGAGAGGTATACTGTCGATAGGGAAAATTTTTGGAAGTCTTTCCGTTCTCCATTATAGCCTATGGGATTCATTGGAATGGGTTAGGGTTAGGGTTAGAGTTCAGGACACACTTATGTTCGGGTGAAAATTGGGGTTTGGTTTAGGGTTGGGTAAGATGTATTTTTGATATCACACTGAATGGTATACTCTTGATGGGGAAAATTTTTGGATGTTTTTCCATTCTCCATTAAAACCTATGGGAATCATGACAGTGAAAGGCAGCCCACAGCTAGGGGGATGGAGTGTCTCCTGTGCTCCGAAGGACCGAAGCAATAAAACGGTCTCCAATAATCCGGCGTTTTAAGGGTTAAGTAACCCTGAAGGGTAACTTAACCCTTAAAACGTTGGATTTCAGGAGAAAATTGGAATCCACTGCTGCGCGCATTTTTGGCACTCCCGGGAAAGGCAGCCCGTCCCTGCGGGCGTGAGGGCCCTTCTGCGACGCCCACGACCGTAGGAATGCGACGGTCTGCAAGATTCTGTCATGTTCTGGGTTGAGTAATCCTGAAAGGTTATCTTCCTGAGAGGTATACTGTCGATAGGGAAAAATTTTGGAAGTCTTTCCGTTCTCCATTATAGCCTATGGGATTCATTGGAATGGGTTAGGGTTAGGGTTAGAGTTCAGGACACACTTATGTTCGGGTGAAAATTGGGGTTTGGTTTAGGGTTGGGTAAGATGTATTTTTGATATCACACTGAATGGTATACTCTTGATGGGGAAAATTTTTGGATGTTTTTCCATTCTCCATTAAAACCTATGGGAATCATGACAGTGAAAGGCAGCCCACGGCTAGGGGGATGGAGTGTCTCCTGTGCTCCGAAGGACCGAAGCAATAAAACGGTCTCCAATAATCCGGCGTTTTAAGGGTTAAGTAACCCTGAAGGGTAACTTAACCCTTAAAACGTTGGATTTCAGGAGAAAATTGGAATCCACTGCTGCGCGCATTTTTGGCACTCCTGGGAAAGGCAGCCCGTCCCTGCGGGCGTGAGGGCCCTTCTGCGACGCCCACGACCGAAGGAATGCGACGGTCTGCAAAATGCTGTCATGTTCTGGGTTGAGTAATCCTGAAAGGTTATCTTCCTGAGAGGTATACTGTCGATAGGGAAAATTTTTGGAAGTCTTTCCGTTCTCCATTATAGCCTATGGGATTCATTGGAATGGGTTAGGGTTAGGGTTAGAGTTCAGGACACACTTATGTTCGGGTGAAAATTGGGGTTTGGTTTAGGATTGGGTAAGATGTATTTTTGATATCACACTGAATGGTATACTCTTGATGGGGAAAATTTTTGGATGTTTTTCCATTCTCCATTAAAACCTATGGGAATCATCACAGTGAAAGGCAGCCCACGGCGAGGGGGATGGAGTGTCTCCTGTGCTCCGAAGGACCGAAGCAATAAAACGGTCTCCAATAATCCGGCGTTTTAAGGGTTAAGTAACCCTGAAGGGTAACTTAACCCTTAAAACGTTGGATTTCAGGAGAAAATTGGAATCCACTGCTGCGCGCATTTTTGGCACTCCCGGGAAAGGCAGCCCGTCCCTGCGGGCGCGAGGGCCCTTCTGCGACGCCCACGACCGTAGGAATGCGACGGTCTGCAAGATTCTGTCATGTTCTGGGTTGAGTAATCCTGAAAGGTTATCTTCCTGAGAGGTATACTGTCGATAGGGAAAATTTTTGGAAGTCTTTCCGTTCTCCATTATAGCCTATGGGATTAATTGGAATGGGTTAGGGTTAGGGTTAGAGTTCAGGACACACTTATGTTCGGGTGAAAATTGGGGTTTGGTTTAGGGTTGGGTAAGATGTATTTTTGATATCACACTGAATGGTATACTCTTGATGGGGAAAATTTTTGGATGTTTTTCCATTCTCCATTAAAACCTATGGGAATCATCACAGTGAAAGGCAGCCCACGGCGAGGGGGATGGAGTGTCTCCTGTGCTCCGAAGGACCGAAGCAATAAAACGGTCTCCAATAATCCGGCGTTTTAAGGGTTAAGTAACCCTGAAGGGTAACTTAACCCTTAAAACGTTGGATTTCAGGAGAAAATTGGAATCCACTGCTGCGCGCATTTTTGGCACTCCCGGGAAAGGCAGCCCGTCCCTGCGGGCGCGAGGGCCCTTCTGCGACGCCCACGACCGTAGGAATGCGACGGTCTGCAAGATTCTGTCATGTTCTGGGTTGAGTAATCCTGAAAGGTTATCTTCCTGAGAGGTATACTGTCGATAGGGAAAATTTTTGGAAGTCTTTCCGTTCTCCATTATAGCCTATGGGATTAATTGGAATGGGTTAGGGTTAGGGTTAGAGTTCAGGACACACTTATGTTCGGGTGAAAATTGGGGTTTGGTTTAGGGTTGGGTAAGATGTATTTTTGATATCACACTGAATGGTATACTCTTGATGGGGAAAATTTTTGGATGTTTTTCCATTCTCCATTAAAACCTATGGGAATCATCACAGTGAAAGGCAGCCCACGGCTAGGGCGATGGAGTGTCTCCTGTGCTCCGAAGGACCGAAGCAATAAAACGGTCTCCAATAATCCGGCGTTTTAAGGGTTAAGTAACCCTGAAGGGTAACTTAACCCTTAAAACGTTGGATTTCAGGAGAAAATTGGAATCCACTGCTGCGCGCATTTTTGGCACTCCCGGGAAAGGCAGCCCGTCCCTGCGGGCGCGAGGGCCCTTCTGCGACGCCCACGACCGTAGGAATGCGACGGTCTGCAAGATTCTGTCATGTTCTGGGTTGAGTAATCCTGAAAGGTTATCTTCCTGAGAGGTATACTGTCGATAGGGAAAATTTTTGGAAGTCTTTCCGTTCTCCATTATAGCCTATGGGATTCATTGGAATGGGTTAGGGTTAGGCTTAGAGTTCAGGACACACTTATGTTCGGGTGAAAATTGGGGTTTGGTTTAGGGTTGGGTAAGATGTATTTTTGATATCACACTGAATGGTATACTCTTGATGGGGAAAATCTTTGGATGTTTTTCCATTCTCCATTAAAACCTATGGGAATCATTACAGTGAAAGGCAGCCCACGGCTAGGGGGATGGAGTGTCTCCTGTGCTCCGAAGGACCGAAGCAATAAAACGGTCTCCAATAATCCGGCGTTTTAAGGGTTAAGTAACCCTGAAGGGTAACTTAAACCTTAAAACGTTGGATTTCAGGAGAAAATTGGAATCCACTGGTGCGCGCATTTTTGGCACTCCCGGGAAAGGCAGCCCGTCCCTGCGGGCGTGAGGGCCCTTCTGCGACGCCCACGACCGTAGGAATGCGACGGTCTGCAAGATTCTGTCATGTTCTGGGTTGAGTAATCCTGAAAGGTTATCTTCCTGAGAGGTATACTGTCGATAGGGAAAATTTTTGGAAGTCTTTCCGTTCTCCATTATAGCCTATGGGATTCATTGGAATGGGTTAGGGTTAGGGTTAGAGTTCAGGACACACTTATGTTCGGGTGAAAATTGGGGTTTGGTTTAGGGTTGGGTAAGATGTATTTTTGATATCTCACTGAATGGTATACTCTTGATGGGGAAAATTTTTGGATGTTTTTCCATTCTCCATTAAAACCTATGGGAATCATTACAGTGAAAGGCAGCCCACGGCTAGGGGGATGGAGTGTCTCCTGTGCTCCGAAGGACCGAAGCAATAAAACGGTCTCCAATAATCCGGCGTTTTAAGGGTTAAGTAACCCTGAAGGGTAACTTAACCCTTAAAACGTTGGATTTCAGGAGAAAATTGGAATCCACTGCTGCGCGCATTTTTGGCACTCCCGGGAAAGGCAGCCCGTCCCTGCGGGCGTGAGGGCCCTTCTGCGACGCCCACGACCGAAGGAATGCGACGGTCTGCAAAATGCTGTCATGTTCTGGGTTGAGTATTCCTGAAAGGTTATCTTCCTGAGAGGTATACTGTCGATAGGGAAAATTTTTGGAAGTCTTTCCGTTCTCCATTATAGCCTATGGGATTCATTGGAATGGGTTAGGGTTAGGGTTAGAGTTCAGGACACACTTATGTTCGGGTGAAAATTGGGGTTTGGTTTAGGGTTGGGTAAGATGTATTTTTGATATCACACTGAATGGTATACTCTTGATGGGGAAAATTTTTGCATGTTTTTCCATTCTCCATTAAAACCTATGGGAATCATCACAGTGAAAGGCAGCCCACGGCTAGGGCGATGGAGTGTCTCCTGTGCTCCGAAGGACCGAAGCAATAAAACGGTCTCCAATAATCCGGCGTTTTAAGGGTTAAGTAACCCTGAAGGGTAACTTAACCCTTAAAACGTTGGATTTCAGGAGAAAATTGGAATCCACTGCTGCGCGCATTTTTGGCACTCCCGGGAAAGGCAGCCCGTCCCTGCGGGCGTGAGGGCCCTTCTGCGACGCCCACGACCGTAGGAATGCGACGGTCTGCAAGATTCTGTCATGTTCTGGGTTGAGTAATCCTGAAAGGTTATCTTCCTGAGAGGTATACTGTCGATAGGGAAAATTTTTGGAAGTCTTTCCGTTCTCCATTATAGCCTATGGGATTCATTGGAATGGGTTAGGGTTAGGCTTAGAGTTCAGGACACACTTATGTTCGGGTGAAAATTGGGGTTTGGTTTAGGGTTGGGTAAGATGTATTTTTGATATCACACTGAATGGTATACTCTAGATGGGGAAAATCTTTGGATGTTTTTCCATTCTCCATTAAAACCTATGGGAATCATTACAGTGAAAGGCAGCCCACGGCTAGGGGGATGGAGTGTCTCCTGTGCTCCGAAGGACCGAAGCAATAAAACGGTCTCCAATAATCCGGCGTTTTAAGGGTTAAGTAACCCTGAAGGGTAACTTAAACCTTAAAACGTTGGATTTCAGGAGAAAATTGGAATCCACTGGTGCGCGCATTTTTGGCACTCCCGGGAAAGGCAGCCCGTCCCTGCGGGCGTGAGGGCCCTTCTGCGACGCCCACGACCGTAGGAATGCGACGGTCTGCAAGATTCTGTCATGTTCTGGGTTGAGTAATCCTGAAAGGTTATCTTCCTGAGAGGTATACTGTCGATAGGGAAAATTTTTGGAAGTCTTTCCGTTCTCCATTATAGCCTATGGGATTCATTGGAATGGGTTAGGGTTAGGGTTAGAGTTCAGGACACACTTATGTTCGGGTGAAAATTGGGGTTTGGTTTAGGGTTGGGTAAGATGTATTTTTGATATCACACTGAATGGTATACTCTTGATGGGGAAAATTTTTGGATGTTTTTCCATTCTCCATTAAAACCTATGGGAATCATTACAGTGAAAGGCAGCCCACGGCTAGGGGGATGGAGTGTCTCCTGTGCTCCGAAGGACCGAAGCAATAAAACGGTCTCCAATAATCCGGCGTTTTAAGGGTTAAGTAACCCTGAAGGGTAACTTAACCCTTAAAACGTTGGATTTCAGGAGAAAATTGGAATCCACTGCTGCGCGCATTTTTGGCACTCCCGGGAAAGGCAGCCCGTCCCTGCGGGCGTGAGGGCCCTTCTGCGACGCCCACGACCGAAGGAATGCGACGGTCTGCAAAATGCTGTCATGTTCTGGGTTGAGTATTCCTGAAAGGTTATCTTCCTGAGAGGTATACTGTCGATAGGGAAAATTTTTGGAAGTCTTTCCGTTCTCCATTATAGCCTATGGGATTCATTGGAATGGGTTAGGGTTAGGGTTAGAGTTCAGGACACACTTATGTTCGGGTGAAAATTGGGGTTTGGTTTAGGGTTGGGTAAGATGTATTTTTGATATCACACTGAATGGTATACTCTTGATGGGGAATATTTTTGGAAGTTTTTCCATTCTCCATTAAAACCTATGGGAATCATTACAGTGAAAGGCAGCCCACGGCTAGGGGGATGGAGTGTCTCCTGTGCTCCGAAGGACCGAAGCAATAAAACGGTCTCCAATAATCCGGCGTTTTAAGGGTTAAGTAACCCTGAAGGGTAACTTAACCCTTAAAACGTTGGATTTCAGGAGAAAATTGGAATCCACTGCTGCGCGCATTTTTGGCACTCCCGGGAAAGGCAGCCCGTCCCTGCGGGCGTGAGGGCCCTTCTGCGACGCCCACAACCGTAGGAATGCGACGGTCTGCAAGATTCTGTAATGTTCTGGGTTGAGTAATCCTGAAAGGTTATCTTCCTGAGAGGTATACTGTCGATAGGGAAAATTTTTGGAAGTCTTTCCGTTCTCCATTATAGCCTATGGGATTCATTGGAATGGGTTAGGGTTAGGGTTAGAGTTCAGGACACACTTATGTTCGGGTGAAAATTGGGGTTTGGTTTAGGGTTGGGTAAGATGTATTTTTGATATCACACTGAATGGTATACTCTTGATGGGGAATATTTTTGGAAGTTTTTCCATTCTCCATTAAAACCTATGGGAATCATTACAGTGAAAGGCAGCCCACGGCTAGGGGGATGGAGTGTCTCCTGTGCTCCGAAGGACCGAAGCAATAAAACGGTCTCCAATAATCCGGCGTTTTAAGGGTTAAGTAACCCTGAAGGGTAACTTAACCCTTAAAACGTTGGATTTCAGGAGAAAATTGGAATCCACTGCTGCGCGCATTTTTGGCACTCCCGGGAAAGGCAGCCCGTCCCGGCGGGCGTGAGGGCCCTTCTGCGACGCCCACGACCGTAGGAATGCGACGGTCTGCAAGATTCTGTCATGTTTTGGGTTGAGTAATCCTGAAAGGTTATCTTCCTGAGAGGTATACTGTCGATAGGGAAAATTTTTGGAAGTCTTTCCGTTCTCCATTATAGCCTATGGGATTCATTGGAATGGGTTAGGGTTAGGGTTAGAGTTCAGGACACACTTATGTTCGGGTGAAAATTGGGGTTTGGTTTAGGGTTGGGTAAGATGTATTTTTGATATCACACTGAATGGTATACTCTTGATGGGGAAAATTTTTGGATGTTTTTCCATTCTCCATTAAAACCTATGGGAATCATTACAGTGAAAGGCAGCCCACGGCTAGGGGGATGGAGTGTCTCCTGTGCTCCGAAGGACCGAAGCAATAAAACGGTCTCCAATAATCCGGCGTTTTAAGGGTTAAGTAACCCTGAAGGGTAACTTAACCCTTAAAACGTTGGATTTCAGGAGAAAATTGGAATCCACTGCTGCGCGCATTTTTGGCACTCCCGGGAAAGGCAGCCCGTCCCTGCGGGCGCGAGGGCCCTTTTGCGACGCCCACGACCGTAGGAATGCGACGGTCTGCAAGATTCTGTCATGTTCTGGGTTGAGTAATCCTGAAAGGTTATCTTCCTGAGAGGTATACTGTCGATAGGGAAAATTTTTGGAAGTCTTTCCGTTCTCCATTATAGCCTATGGGATTCATTGGAATGGGTTAGGGTTAGGGTTAGAGTTCAGGACACACTTATGTTCGGGTGAAAATTGGGGTTTGGTTTAGGGTTGGGTAAGATGTATTTTTGATATCACACTGAATGGTATACTCTTGATGGGGAAAATTTTTGGATGTTTTTCCATTCTCCATTAAAACCTATGGGAATCATTACAGTGAAAGGCAGCCCACGGCTAGGGGGATGGAGTGTCTCCTGTGCTCCGAAGGACCGAAGCAATAAAACGGTCTCCAATAATCCGGCGTTTTAAGGGTTAAGTAACCCTGAAGGGTAACTTAACCCTTAAAACGTTGGATTTCAGGAGAAAATTGGAATCCACTGCTGCGCGCATTTTTGGCACTCCCGGGAAAGGCAGCCCGTCCCTGCGGGCGCGAGGGCCCTTCTGCGACGCCCACGACCGTAGGAATGCGACGGTCTGCAAGATTCTGTCATGTTCTGGGTTGAGTAATCCTGAAAGGTTATCTTCCTGAGAGGTATACTGTCGATAGGGAAAATTTTTGGAAGTCTTTCCGTTCTCCATTATAGCCTATGGGATTCATTGGAATGGGTTAGGGTTAGAGTTCAGGACACACTTATGTTCGGGTGAAAATTGGGGTTTGGTTTAGGGTTGGGTAAGATGTATTTTTGATATCACACTGAATGGTATACTCTTGATGGGGAAAATTTTTGGATGTTTTTCCATTCTCCATTAAAACCTATGGGAATCATGACAGTGAAAGGCAGCCCACGGCTAGGGGGATGGAGTGTCTCCTGTGCTCCGAAGGACCGAAGCAATAAAACGGTCTCCAATAATCCGGCGTTTTAAGGGTTAAGTAACCCTGAAGGGTAACTTAACCCTTAAAACGTTGGATTTCAGGAGAAAATTGGAATCCACTGCTGCGCGCATTTTTGGCACTCCCGGGAAAGGCAGCCCGTCCCTGCGGGCGTGAGGGCCCTTCTGCGACGCCCACGACCGTAGGAATGCGACGGTCTGCAAGGTTCTGTCATGTTCTGGGTTGAGTAATCCTGAAAGGTTATCTTCCTGAGAGGTATACTGTCGATAGGGAAAATTTTTGGAAGTCTTTCCGTTCTCCATTATAGCCTATGGGATTCATTGGAATGGGTTAGGGTTAGGCTTAGAGTTCAGGACACACTTATGTTCGGGTGAAAATTGGGGTTTGGTTTAGGGTTGGGTAAGATGTATTTTTGATATCACACTGAATGGTATACTCTTGATGGGGAAAATCTTTGGATGTTTTTCCATTCTCCATTAAAACCTATGGGAATCATTACAGTGAAAGGCAGCCCACGGCTAGGGGGATGGAGTGTCTCCTGTGCTCCGAAGGACCGAAGCAATAAAACGGTCTCCAATAATCCGGCGTTTTAAGGGTTAAGTAACCCTGAAGGGTAACTTAACCCTTAAAACGTTGGATTTCAGGAGAAAATTGGAATCCACTGCTGCGCGCATTTTTGGCACTCCCGGGAAAGGCAGCCCGTCCCTGCGGGCGTGAGGGCCCTTCTGCGACGCCCACGACCGTAGGAATGCGACGGTCTGCAAGATTCTGTCATGTTCTGGGTTGAGTAATCCTGAAAGGTTATCTTCCTGAGAGGTATACTGTCGATAGGGAAAATTTTTGGAAGTCTTTCCGTTCCCCATTATAGCCTATGGGATTCATTGGAATGGGTTAGGGTTAGGGTTAGAGTTCAGGACACACTTATGTTCGGGTGAAAATTGGGGTTTGGTTTAGGGTTGGGTAAGATGTATTTTTGATATCACACTGAATGGTATACTCTTGATGGGGAAAATCTTTGGATGTTTTTCCATTCTCCATTAAAACCTATGGGAATCATTACAGTGAAAGGCAGCCCACGGCTAGGGGGATGGAGTGTCTCCTGTGCTCCGAAGGACCGAAGCAATAAAACGGTCTCCAATAATCCGGCGTTTTAAGGGTTAAGTAACCCTGAAGGGTAACTTAACCCTTAAAACGTTGGATTTCAGGAGAAAATTGGAATCCACTGCTGCGCGCATTTTTGGCACTCCCGGGAAAGGCAGCCCGTCCCTGCGGGCGTGAGGGCCCTTCTGCGACGCCCACGACCGTAGGAATGCGACGGTCTGCAAGATTCTGTCATGTTCTGGGTTGAGTAATCCTGAAAGGTTATCTTCCTGAGAGGTATACTGTCGATAGGGAAAATTTTTGGAAGTCTTTCCGTTCTCCATTATAGCCTATGGGATTCATTGGAATGGGTTAGGGTTAGGCTTAGAGTTCAGGACACACTTATGTTCGGGTGAAAATTGGGGTTTGGTTTAGGGTTGGGTAAGATGTATTTTTGATATCACACTGAATGGTATACTCTTGATGGGGAAAATCTTTGGATGTTTTTCCATTCTCCATTAAAACCTATGGGAATCATTACAGTGAAAGGCAGCCCACGGCTAGGGGGATGGAGTGTCTCCTGTGCTCCGAAGGACCGAAGCAATAAAACGGTCTCCAATAATCCGGCGTTTTAAGGGTTAAGTAACCCTGAAGGGTAACTTAACCCTTAAAACGTTGGATTTCAGGAGAAAATTGGAATCCACTGGTGCGCGCATTTTTGGCACTCCCGGGAAAGGCAGCCCGTCCCTGCGGGCGTGAGGGCCCTTCTGCGACGCCCACGACCGTAGGAATGCGACGGTCTGCAAGATTCTGTCATGTTCTGGGTTGAGTAATCCTGAAAGGTTATCTTCCTGAGAGGTATACTGTCGATAGGGAAAATTTTTGGAAGTCTTTCCGTTCTCCATTATAGCCTATGGGATTCATTGGAATGGGTTAGGGTTAGGGTTAGAGTTCAGGACACACTTATGTTCGGGTGAAAATTGGGGTTTGGTTTAGGGTTGGGTAAGATGTATTTTTGATATCACACTGAATGGTATACTCTTGATGGGGAAAATTTTTGGATGTTTTTCCATTCTCCATTAAAACCTATGGGAATCATTACAGTGAAAGGCAGCCCACGGCTAGGGGGATGGAGTGTCTCCTGTGCTCCGAAGGACCGAAGCAATAAAACGGTCTCCAATAATCCGGCGTTTTAAGGGTTAAGTAACCCTGAAGGGTAACTTAACCCTTAAAACGTTGGATTTCAGGAGAAAATTGGAATCCACTGCTGCGCGCATTTTTGGCACTCCCGGGAAAGGCAGCCCGTCCCTGCGGGCGTGAGGGCCCTTCTGCGACGCCCACGACCGAAGGAATGCGACGGTCTGCAAAATGCTGTCATGTTCTGGGTTGAGTAATCCTGAAAGGTTATCTTCCTGAGAGGTATACTGTCGATAGGGAAAATTTTTGGAAGTCTTTCCGTTCTCCATTATAGCCTATGGGATTCATTGGAATGGGTTAGGGTTAGGCTTAGAGTTCAGGACACACTTATGTTCGGGTGAAAATTGGGGTTTGGTTTAGGGTTGGGTAAGATGTATTTTTGATATCACACTGAATGGTATACTCTTGATGGGGAAAATCTTTGGATGTTTTTCCATTCTCCATTAAAACCTATGGGAATCATTACAGTGAAAGGCAGCCCACGGCTAGGGGGATGGAGTGTCTCCTGTGCTCCGAAGGACCGAAGCAATAAAACGGTCTCCAATAATCCGGCGTTTTAAGGGTTAAGTAACCCTGAAGGGTAACTTAACCCTTAAAACGTTGGATTTCAGGAGAAAATTGGAATCCACTGCTGCGCGCATTTTTGGCACTCCCGGGAAAGGCAGCCCGTCCCTGCGGGCGTGAGGGCCCTTCTGCGACGCCCACGACCGTAGGAATGCGACGGTCTGCAAGATTCTGTCATGTTCTGGGTTGAGTAATCCTGAAAGGTTATCTTCCTGAGAGGTATACTGTCGATAGGGAAAATTTTTGGAAGTCTTTCCGTTCCCCATTATAGCCTATGGGATTCATTGGAATGGGTTAGGGTTAGGGTTAGAGTTCAGGACACACTTATGTTCGGGTGAAAATTGGGGTTTGGTTTAGGGTTGGGTAAGATGTATTTTTGATATCACACTGAATGGTATACTCTTGATGGGGAAAATCTTTGGATGTTTTTCCATTCTCCATTAAAACCTATGGGAATCATTACAGTGAAAGGCAGCCCACGGCTAGGGGGATGGAGTGTCTCCTGTGCTCCGAAGGACCGAAGCAATAAAACGGTCTCCAATAATCCGGCGTTTTAAGGGTTAAGTAACCCTGAAGGGTAACTTAACCCTTAAAACGTTGGATTTCAGGAGAAAATTGGAATCCACTGCTGCGCGCATTTTTGGCACTCCCGGGAAAGGCAGCCCGTCCCTGCGGGCGTGAGGGCCCTTCTGCGACGCCCACGACCGTAGGAATGCGACGGTCTGCAAGATTCTGTCATGTTCTGGGTTGAGTAATCCTGAAAGGTTATCTTCCTGAGAGGTATACTGTCGATAGGGAAAATTTTTGGAAGTCTTTCCGTTCTCCATTATAGCCTATGGGATTCATTGGAATGGGTTAGGGTTAGGCTTAGAGTTCAGGACACACTTATGTTCGGGTGAAAATTGGGGTTTGGTTTAGGGTTGGGTAAGATGTATTTTTGATATCACACTGAATGGTATACTCTTGATGGGAAAATCTTTGGATGTTTTTCCATTCTCCATTAAAACCTATGGGAATCATTACAGTGAAAGGCAGCCCACGGCTAGGGGGATGGAGTGTCTCCTGTGCTCCGAAGGACCGAAGCAATAAAACGGTCTCCAATAATCCGGCGTTTTAAGGGTTAAGTAACCCTGAAGGGTAACTTAACCCTTAAAACGTTGGATTTCAGGAGAAAATTGGAATCCACTGGTGCGCGCATTTTTGGCACTCCCGGGAAAGGCAGCCCGTCCCTGCGGGCGTGAGGGCCCTTCTGCGACGCCCACGACCGTAGGAATGCGACGGTCTGCAAGATTCTGTCATGTTCTGGGTTGAGTAATCCTGAAAGGTTATCTTCCTGAGAGGTATACTGTCGATAGGGAAAATTTTTGGAAGTCTTTCCGTTCTCCATTATAGCCTATGGGATTCATTGGAATGGGTTAGGGTTAGGGTTAGAGTTCAGGACACACTTATGTTCGGGTGAAAATTGGGGTTTGGTTTAGGGTTGGGTAAGATGTATTTTTGATATCACACTGAATGGTATACTCTTGATGGGGAAAATTTTTGGATGTTTTTCCATTCTCCATTAAAACCTATGGGAATCATTACAGTGAAAGGCAGCCCACGGCTAGGGGGATGGAGTGTCTCCTGTGCTCCGAAGGACCGAAGCAATAAAACGGTCTCCAATAATCCGGCGTTTTAAGGGTTAAGTAACCCTGAAGGGTAACTTAACCCTTAAAACGTTGGATTTCAGGAGAAAATTGGAATCCACTGCTGCGCGCATTTTTGGCACTCCCGGGAAAGGCAAGCCCGTCCCTGCGGGCGTGAGGGCCCTTCTGCGACGCCACGACCGAAGGAATGCGACGGTCTGCAAAATGCTGTCATGTTCTGGGTTGAGTAATCCTGAAAGGTTATCTTCCTGAGAGGTATACTGTCGATAGGGAAAATTTTTGGAAGTCTTTCCGTTCTCCATTATAGCCTATGGGATTCATTGGAATGGGTTAGGGTTAGGGTTAGAGTTCAGGACACACTTATGTTCGGGTGAAAATTGGGGTTTGGTTTAGGGTTGGGTAAGATGTATTTTTGATATCACACTGAATGGTATACTCTTGATGGGAATATTTTTGGAAGTTTTTCCATTCTCCATTAAAACCTATGGGAATCATTACAGTGAAAGGCAGCCCACGGCTAGGGGGATGGAGTGTCTCCTGTGCTCCGAAGGACCGAAGCAATAAAACGGTCTCCAATAATCCGGCGTTTTAAGGGTTAAGTAACCCTGAAGGGTAACTTAACCCTTAAAACGTTGGATTTCAGGAGAAAATTGGAATCCACTGCTGCGCGCATTTTTGGCACTCCCGGGAAAGGCAGCCCGTCCCTGCGGGCGTGAGGGCCCTTCTGCGACGCCCACGACCGTAGGAATGCGACGGTCTGCAAGATTCTGTCATGTTCTGGGTTGAGTAATCCTGAAAGGTTATCTTCCTGAGAGGTATACTGTCGATAGGGAAAATTTTTGGAAGTCTTTCCGTTCTCCATTATAGCCTATGGGATTCATTGGAATGGGTTAGGGTTAGGGTTAGAGTTCAGGACACACTTATGTTCGGGTGAAAATTGGGGTTTGGTTTAGGGTTGGGTAAGATGTATTTTTGATATCACACTGAATGGTATACTCTTGATGGGGAATATTTTTGGAAGTTTTTCCATTCTCCATTAAAACCTATGGGAATCATTACAGTGAAAGGCAGCCCACGGCGAGGGGGATGGAGTGTCTCCTGTGCTCCGAAGGACCGAAGCAATAAAACGGTCTCCAATAATCCGGCGTTTTAAGGGTTAAGTAACCCTGAAGGGTAACTTAACCCTTAAAACGTTGGATTTCAGGAGAAAATTGGAATCCACTGCTGCGCGCATTTTTGGCACTCCCGGAAAGGCAGCCCGTCCCTGCGGGCGTGAGGGCCCTTCTGCGACGCCCACGACCGTAGGAATGCGACGGTCTGCAAGATTCTGTCATGTTCTGGGTTGAGTAATCCTGAAAGGTTATCTTCCTGAGAGGTATACTGTCGATAGGGAAAATTTTTGGAAGTCTTTCCGTTCTCCATTATAGCCTATGGGATTCATTGGAATGGGTTAGGGTTAGGGTTAGAGTTCAGGACACACTTATGTTCGGGTGAAAATTGGGGTTTGGTTTAGGGTTGGGTAAGATGTATTTTTGATATCACACTGAATGGTATACTCTTGATGGGGAATATTTTTGAAGTTTTTCCATTCTCCATTAAAACCTATGGGAATCATTACAGTGAAAGGCAGCCCACGGCGAGGGGGATGGAGTGTCTCCTGTGCTCCGAAGGACCGAAGCAATAAAACGGTCTCCAATAATCCGGCGTTTTAAGGGTTAAGTAACCCTGAAGGGTAACTTAACCCTTAAAACGTTGGATTTCAGGAGAAAATTGGAATCCACTGCTGCGCGCATTTTTGGCACTCCCGGGAAAGGCAGCCCGTCCCTGCGGGCGTGAGGGCCCTTCTGCGACGCCCACGACCGTAGGAATGCGACGGTCTGCAAGATTCTGTCATGTTCTGGTTTGAGTAATCCTGAAAGGTTATCTTCCTGAGAGGTATACTGTCGATAGGGAAAATTTTTGGAAGTCTTTCCGTTCTCCATTATAGCCTATGGGATTAATTGGAATGGGTTAGGGTTAGGGTTAGAGTTCAGGACACACTTATGTTCGGGTGAAAATTGGGGTTTGGTTTAGGGTTGGGTAAGATGTATTTTTGATATCACACTGAATGGTATACTCTTGATGGGGAAAATTCTTGGATGTTTTTCCATTCTCCATTAAAACCTATGGGAATCATTACAGTGAAAGGCAGCCCACGGCTAGGGGGATGGAGTGTCTCCTGTGCTCCGAAGGACCGAAGCAATAAAACGGTCTCCAATAATCCGGCGTTTTAAGGGTTAAGTAACCCTGAAGGGTAACTTAACCCTTAAAACGTTGGATTTCAGGAGAAAATTGGAATCCACTGCTGCGCGCATTTTTGGCACTCCCGGGAAAGGCAGCCCGTCCCTGCGGGCGTGAGGGCCCTTCTGCGACGCCCCACGACCGAAGGAATGCGACGGTCTGCAAATGCTGTCATGTTCTGGGTTGAGTAATCCTGAAAGGTTATCTTCCTGAGAGGTATACTGTCGATAGGGAAAATTTTTGGAAGTCTTTCCGTTCTCCATTATAGCCTATGGGATTCATTAGAATGGGTTAGGGTTAGGGTTAGAGTTCAGGACACACTTATGTTCGGGTGAAAATTGGGGTTTGGTTTAGGGTTGGGTAAGATGTATTTTTGATATCACACTGAATGGTATACTCTTGATGGGGAAAATTTTTGGATGTTTTTCCATTCTCCATTAAAACCTATGGGAATCATTACAGTGAAAGGCAGCCCACGGCTAGGGGGATGGAGTGTCTCCTGTGCTCCGAAGGACCGAAGCAATAAAAACGGTCTCCAATAATCCGGCGTTTTAAGGGTTAAGTAACCCTGAAGGGTAACTTAACCCTTAAAACGTTGGATTTCAGGAGAAAATTGGAATCCACTGCTGCGCGCATTTTTGGCACTCCCGGGAAAGGCAGCCCGTCCCTGCGGGCGTGAGGGCCCTTCTGCGACGCCCACGACCGAAGGAATGCGACGGTCTGCAAAATGCTGTCATGTTCTGGGTTGAGTAATCCTGAAAGGTTATCTTCCTGAGAGGTATACTGTCGATAGGGAAAATTTTTGGAAGTCTTTCCGTTCTCCATTATAGCCTATGGGATTCATTGGAATGGGTTAGGGTTAGGCTTAGAGTTCAGGACACACTTATGTTCGGGTGAAAATTGGGGTTTGGTTTAGGGTTGGGTAAGATGTATTTTTGATATCACACTGAATGGTATACTCTTGATGGGGAAAATCTTTGGATGTTTTTCCATTCTCCATTAAAACCTATGGGAATCATTACAGTGAAAGGCAGCCCACGGCTAGGGGGATGGAGTGTCTCCTGTGCTCCGAAGGACCGAAGCAATAAAACGGTCTCCAATAATCCGGCGTTTTAAGGGTTAAGTAACCCTGAAGGGTAACTTAACCCTTAAAACGTTGGATTTCAGGAGAAAATTGGAATCCACTGCTGCGCGCATTTTTGGCACTCCCGGGAAAGGCAGCCCGTCCCTGCGGGCGTGAGGGCCCTTCTGCGACGCCCACGACCGTAGGAATGCGACGGTCTGCAAGATTCTGTCATGTTCTGGGTTGAGTAATCCTGAAAGGTTATCTTCCTGAGAGGTATACTGTCGATAGGGAAAATTTTTGGAAGTCTTTCCGTTCCCCATTATAGCCTATGGGATTCATTGGAATGGGTTAGGGTTAGGGTTAGAGTTCAGGACACACTTATGTTCGGGTGAAAATTGGGGTTTGGTTTAGGGTTGGGTAAGATGTATTTTTGATATCACACTGAATGGTATACTCTTGATGCGGGAAAATCTTTGGATGTTTTTCCATTCTCCATTAAAACCTATGGGAATCATTACAGTGAAAGGCAGCCCACGGCTAGGGGGATGGAGTGTCTCCTGTGCTCCGAAGGACCGAAGCAATAAAACGGTCTCCAATAATCCGGCGTTTTAAGGGTTAAGTAACCCTGAAGGGTAACTTAACCCTTAAAACGTTGGATTTCAGGAGAAAATTGGAATCCACTGCTGCGCGCATTTTTGGCACTCCCGGGAAAGGCAGCCCGTCCCTGCGGGCGTGAGGGCCCTTCTGCGACGCCCACGACCGTAGGAATGCGACGGTCTGCAAGATTCTGTCATGTTCTGGGTTGAGTAATCCTGAAAGGTTATCTTCCTGAGAGGTATACTGTCGATAGGGAAAATTTTTGGAAGTCTTTCCGTTCTCCATTATAGCCTATGGGATTCATTGGAATGGGTTAGGGTTAGGCTTAGAGTTCAGGACACACTTATGTTCGGGTGAAAATTGGGGTTTGGTTTAGGGTTGGGTAAGATGTATTTTTGATATCACACTGAATGGTATACTCTTGATGGGGAAAATCTTTGGATGTTTTTCCATTCTCCATTAAAACCTATGGGAATCATTACAGTGAAAGGCAGCCCACGGCTAGGGGGATGGAGTGTCTCCTGTGCTCCGAAGGACCGAAGCAATAAAACGGTCTCCAATAATCCGGCGTTTTAAGGGTTAAGTAACCCTGAAGGGTAACTTAACCCTTAAAACGTTGGATTTCAGGAGAAAATTGGAATCCACTGGTGCGCGCATTTTTGGCACTCCCGGGAAAGGCAGCCCGTCCCTGCGGGCGTGAGGGCCCTTCTGCGACGCCCACGACCGTAGGAATGCGACGGTCTGCAAGATTCTGTCATGTTCTGGGTTGAGTAATCCTGAAAGGTTATCTTCCTGAGAGGTATACTGTCGATAGGGAAAATTTTTGGAAGTCTTTCCGTTCTCCATTATAGCCTATGGGATTCATTGGAATGGGTTAGGGTTAGGGTTAGAGTTCAGGACACACTTATGTTCGGGTGAAAATTGGGGTTTGGTTTAGGGTTGGGTAAGATGTATTTTTGATATCACACTGAATGGTATACTCTTGATGGGGAAAATTTTTGGATGTTTTTCCATTCTCCATTAAAACCTATGGGAATCATTACAGTGAAAGGCAGCCACGGCTAGGGGGATGGAGTGTCTCCTGTGCTCCGAAGGACCGAAGCAATAAAACGGTCTCCAATAATCCGGCGTTTTAAGGGTTAAGTAACCCTGAAGGGTAACTTAACCCTTAAAACGTTGGATTTCAGGAGAAAATTGGAATCCACTGCTGCGCGCATTTTTGGCACTCCCGGAAAGGCAGCCCGTCCCTGCGGGCGTGAGGGCCCTTCTGCGACGCCCACGACCGAAGGAATGCGACGGTCTGCAAAATGCTGTCATGTTCTGGGTTGAGTAATCCTGAAAGGTTATCTTCCTGAGAGGTATACTGTCGATAGGGAAAATTTTGGAAGTCTTTCCGTTCTCCATTATAGCCTATGGGATTCATTGGAATGGGTTAGGGTTAGGGTTAGAGTTCAGGACACACTTATGTTCGGGTGAAAATTGGGGTTTGGTTTAGGGTTGGGTAAGATGTATTTTTGATATCACACTGAATGGTATACTCTTGATGGGGAATATTTTTGGAAGTTTTTCCATTCTCCATTAAAACCTATGGGAATCATTACAGTGAAAGGCAGCCCACGGCTAGGGGGATGGAGTGTCTCCTGTGCTCCGAAGGACCGAAGCAATAAAAACGGTCTCCAATAATCCGGCGTTTTAAGGGTTAAGTAACCCTGAAGGGTAACTTAACCCTTAAAACGTTGGATTTCAGGAGAAAATTGGAATCCACTGCTGCGCGCATTTTTGGCACTCCCGGGAAAGGCAGCCCGTCCCTGCGGGCGTGAGGGCCCTTCTGCGACGCCCACGACCGTAGGAATGCGACGGTCTGCAAGATTCTGTCATGTTCTGGGTTGAGTAATCCTGAAAGGTTATCTTCCTGAGAGGTATACTGTCGATAGGGAAAATTTTTGGAAGTCTTTCCGTTCTCCATTATAGCCTATGGGATTCATTGGAATGGGTTAGGGTTAGGGTTAGAGTTCAGGACACACTTATGTTCGGGTGAAAATTGGGGTTTGGTTTAGGGTTGGGTAAGATGTATTTTTGATATCACACTGAATGGTATACTCTTGATGGGGAATATTTTTGGAAGTTTTTCCATTCTCCATTAAAACCTATGGGAATCATTACAGTGAAAGGCAGCCCACGGCGAGGGGGATGGAGTGTCTCCTGTGCTCCGAAGGACCGAAGCAATAAAACGGTCTCCAATAATCCGGCGTTTTAAGGGTTAAGTAACCCTGAAGGGTAACTTAACCCTTAAAACGTTGGATTTCAGGAGAAAATTGGAATCCACTGCTGCGCGCATTTTTGGCACTCCCGGGAAAGGCAGCCCGTCCCTGCGGGCGTGAGGGCCCTTCTGCGACGCCCACGACCGTAGGAATGCGACGGTCTGCAAGATTCTGTCATGTTCTGGGTTGAGTAATCCTGAAAGGTTATCTTCCTGAGAGGTATACTGTCGATAGGGAAAATTTTTGGAAGTCTTTCCGTTCTCCATTATAGCCTATGGGATTCATTGGAATGGGTTAGGGTTAGGGTTAGAGTTCAGGACACACTTATGTTCGGGTGAAAATTGGGGTTTGGTTTAGGGTTGGGTAAGATGTATTTTTGATATCACACTGAATGGTATACTCTTGATGGGGAATATTTTTGGAAGTTTTTCCATTCTCCATTAAAACCTATGGGAATCATTACAGTGAAAGGCAGCCCACGGCGAGGGGGATGGAGTGTCTCCTGTGCTCCGAAGGACCGAAGCAATAAAACGGTCTCCAATAATCCGGCGTTTTAAGGGTTAAGTAACCCTGAAGGGTAACTTAACCCTTAAAACGTTGGATTTCAGGAGAAAATTGGAATCCACTGCTGCGCGCATTTTTGGCACTCCCGGGAAAGGCAGCCCGTCCCTGCGGGCGTGAGGGCCCTTCTGCGACGCCCACGACCGTAGGAATGCGACGGTCTGCAAGATTCTGTCATGTTCTGGTTTGAGTAATCCTGAAAGGTTATCTTCCTGAGAGGTATACTGTCGATAGGGAAAATTTTTGGAAGTCTTTCCGTTCTCCATTATAGCCTATGGGATTAATTGGAATGGGTTAGGGTTAGGGTTAGAGTTCAGGACACACTTATGTTCGGGTGAAAATTGGGGTTTGGTTTAGGGTTGGGTAAGATGTATTTTTGATATCACACTGAATGGTATACTCTTGATGGGGAAAATTCTTGGATGTTTTTCCATTCTCCATTAAAACCTATGGGAATCATTACAGTGAAAGGCAGCCCACGGCTAGGGGGATGGAGTGTCTCCTGTGCTCCGAAGGACCGAAGCAATAAAACGGTCTCCAATAATCCGGCGTTTTAAGGGTTAAGTAACCCTGAAGGGTAACTTAACCTTAAAACGTTGGATTTCAGGAGAAAATTGGAATCCACTGCTGCGCGCATTTTTGGCACTCCCGGGAAAGGCAGCCCGTCCCTGCGGGCGTGAGGGCCCTTCTGCGACGCCCCACGACCGAAGGAATGCGACGGTCTGCAAAATGCTGTCATGTTCTGGGTTGAGTAATCCTGAAAGGTTATCTTCCTGAGAGGTATACTGTCGATAGGGAAAATTTTTGGAAGTCTTTCCGTTCTCCATTATAGCCTATGGGATTCATTAGAATGGGTTAGGGTTAGGGTTAGAGTTCAGGACACACATATGTTCGGGTGAAAATTGGGGTTGGTTTAGGGTTGGGTAAGATGTATTTTTGATATCACACTGAATGGTATACTCTTGATGGGGAAAATTTTTGGATGTTTTTCCATTCTCCATTAAAACCTATGGGAATCATCACAGTGAAAGGCAGCCCACGGCTAGGGCGATGGAGTGTCTCCTGTGCTCCGAAGGACCGAAGCAATAAAACGGTCTCCAATAATCCGGCGTTTTAAGGGTTAAGTAACCCTGAAGGGTAACTTAACCCTTAAAACGTTGGATTTCAGGAGAAAATTGGAATCCACTGCTGCGCGCATTTTTGGCACTCCCGGGAAAGGCAGCCCGTCCCTGCGGGCGTGAGGGCCCTTCTGCGACGCCCACGACCGTAGGAATGCGACGGTCTGCAAGGTTCTGTCATGTTCTGGGTTGAGTAATCCTGAAAGGTTATCTTCCTGAGAGGTATACTGTCGATAGGGAAAATTTTTGGAAGTCTTTCCGTTCTCCATTATAGCCTATGGGATTCATTGGAATGGGTTAGGGTTAGGCTTAGAGTTCAGGACACACTTATGTTCGGGTGAAAATTGGGGTTTGGTTTAGGGTTGGGTAAGATGTATTTTTGATATCACACTGAATGGTATACTCTTGATGGGGAAAATTTTTGGATGTTTTTCCATTCTCCATTAAAACCTATGGGAATCATTACAGTGAAAGGCAGCCCACGGCGAGGGGGATGGAGTGTCTCCTGTGCTCCGAAGGACCGAAGCAATAAAACGGTCTCCAATAATCCGGCGTTTTAAGGGTTAAGTAACCCTGAAGGGTAACTTAACCCTTAAAACGTTGGATTTCAGGAGAAAATTGGAATCCACTGCTGCACGCATTTTTGGCACTCCCGGGAAAGGCAGCCCGTCCCTGCGGGCGTGAGGGCCCTTCTGCGACGCCCACGACCGTAGGAATGCGACGGTCTGCAAGATTCTGTCATGTTCTGGGTTGAGTAATCCTGAAAGGTTATCTTCCTGAGAGGTATACTGTCGATAGGGAAAATTTTTGGAAGTCTTTCCGTTCTCCATTATAGCCTATGGGATTAATTGGAATGGGTTAGGGTTAGGGTTAGAGTTCAGGACACACTTATGTTCGGGTGAAAATTGGGGTTTGGTTTAGGGTTGGGTAAGATGTATTTTTGATATCACACTGAATGGTATACTCTTGATGGGGAAAATTTTTGGATGTTTTTCCATTCTCCATTAAAACCTATGGGAATCATCACAGTGAAAGGCAGCCCACGGCTAGGGCGATGGAGTGTCTCCTGTGCTCCGAAGGACCGAAGCAATAAAACGGTCTCCAATAATCCGGCGTTTTAAGGGTTAAGTAACCCTGAAGGGTAACTTAACCCTTAAAACGTTGGATTTCAGGAGAAAATTGGAATCCACTGGTGCGCGCATTTTTGGCACTCCCGGGAAAGGCAGCCCGTCCCTGCGGGCGTGAGGGCCCTTCTGCGACGCCCACGACCGTAGGAATGCGACGGTCTGCAAGATTCTGTCATGTTCTGGGTTGAGTAATCCTGAAAGGTTATCTTCCTGAGAGGTATACTGTCGATAGGGAAAATTTTTGGAAGTCTTTCCGTTCTCCATTATAGCCTATGGGATTAATTGGAATGGGTTAGGGTTAGGCTTAGAGTTCAGGACACACTTATGTTCGGGTGAAAATTGGGGTTTGGTTTAGGGTTGGGTAAGATGTATTTTTGATATCACACTGAATGGTATACTCTTGATGGGGAAAATTTTTGGATGTTTTTCCATTCTCCATTAAAACCTATGGGAATCATTACAGTGAAAGGCAGCCCACGGCTAGGGGGATGGAGTGTCTCCTGTGCTCCGAAGGACCGAAGCAATAAAACGGTCTCCAATAATCCGGCGTTTTAAGGGTTAAGTAACCCTGAAGGGTAACTTAACCCTTAAAACGTTGGATTTCAGGAGAAAATTGGAATCCACTGCTGGGCGCATTTTTGGCACTCCCGGGAAAGGCAGCCCGTCCCTGCGGGCGTGAGGGCCCTTCTGCGACGCCCACGACCGAAGGAATGCGACGGTCTGCAAAATGCTGTCATGTTCTGGGTTGAGTAATCCTGAAAGGTTATCTTCCTGAGAGGTATACTGTCGATAGGGAAAATTTTTGGAAGTCTTTCCGTTCTCCATTATAGCCTATGGGATTAATTGGAATGGGTTAGGGTTAGGGTTAGAGTTCAGGACACACTTATGTTCGGGTGAAAATTGGGGTTTGGTTTAGGGTTGGGTAAGATGTATTTTTGATATCACACTGAATGGTATACTCTTGATGGGGAAAATTTTTGGATGTTTTTCCATTCTCCATTAAAACCTATGGGAATCATCACAGTGAAAGGCAGCCCACGGCTAGGGCGATGGAGTGTCTCCTGTGCTCCGAAGGACCGAAGCAATAAAACGGTCTCCAATAATCCGGCGTTTTAAGGGTTAAGTAACCCTGAAGGGTAACTTAACCCTTAAAACGTTGGATTTCAGGAGAAAATTGGAATCCACTGCTGCGCGCATTTTTGGCACTCCCGGGAAAGGCAGCCCGTCCCTGCGGGCGTGAGGGCCCTTCTGCGACGCCCACGACCGTAGGAATGCGACGGTCTGCAAGATTCTGTCATGTTCTGGGTTGAGTAATCCTGAAAGGTTATCTTCCTGAGAGGTATACTGTCGATAGGGAAAATTTTTGGAAGTCTTTCCGTTCCCCATTATAGCCTATGGGATTCATTGGAATGGGTTAGGCTTAGAGTTCAGGACACACTTATGTTCGGGTGAAAATTGGGGTTTGGTTTAGGGTTGGGTAAGATGTATTTTTGATATCACACTGAATGGTATACTCTTGATGGGGAAAATCTTTGGATGTTTTTCCATTCTCCATTAAAACCTATGGGAATCATTACAGTGAAAGGCAGCCCACGGCTAGGGGGATGGAGTGTCTCCTGTGCTCCGAAGGACCGAAGCAATAAAACGGTCTCCAATAATCCGGCGTTTTAAGGGTTAAGTAACCCTGAAGGGTAACTTAACCCTTAAAACGTTGGATTTCAGGAGAAAATTGGAATCCACTGCTGCGCGCATTTTTGGCACTCCCGGGAAAGGCAGCCCGTCCCTGCGGGCGTGAGGGCCCTTCTGCGACGCCCACGACCGTAGGAATGCGACGGTCTGCAAGATTCTGTCATGTTCTGGGTTGAGTAATCCTGAAAGGTTATCTTCCTGAGAGGTATACTGTCGATAGGGAAAATTTTTGGAAGTCTTTCCGTTCTCCATTATAGCCTATGGGATTCATTGGAATGGGTTAGGGTTAGGGTTAGAGTTCAGGACACACTTATGTTCGGGTGAAAATTGGGGTTTGGTTTAGGGTTGGGTAAGATGTATTTTTGATATCACACTGAATGGTATACTCTTGATGGGGAATATTTTTGGAAGTTTTTCCATTCTCCATTAAAACCTATGGGAATCATTACAGTGAAAGGCAGCCCACGGCTAGGGGGATGGAGTGTCTCCTGTGCTCCGAAGGACCGAAGCAATAAAACGGTCTCCAATAATCCGGCGTTTTAAGGGTTAAGTAACCCTGAAGGGTAACTTAACCCTTAAAACGTTGGATTTCAGGAGAAAATTGGAATCCACTGCTGGGCGCATTTTTGGCCCTCCCAGGAAAGGCAGCCCGTCCCTGCGGGCGTGAGGGCCCTTCTGCGACGCCCACGACCGAAGGAATGCGACGGTCTGCAAAATGCTGTCATGTTCTGGGTTGAGTAATCCTGAAAGGTTATCTTCCTGAGAGGTATACTGTCGATAGGGAAAATTTTTGGAAGTCTTTCCGTTCTCCATTATAGCCTATGGGATTCATTGGAATGGGTTAGGGTTAGGGTTAGAGTTCAGGACACACTTATGTTCGGGTGAAAATTGGGGTTTGGTTTAGAGTTGGGTAAGATGTATTTTTGATATCACACTGAATGGTATACTCTTGATGGGGAATATTTTTGGAAGTTTTTCCATTCTCCATTAAAACCTATGGGAATCATTACAGTGAAAGGCAGCCCACGGCTAGGGGGATGGAGTGTCTCCTGTGCTCCGAAGGACCGAAGCAATAAAACGGTCTCCAATAATCCGGCGTTTTAAGGGTTAAGTAACCCTGAAGGGTAACTTAACCCTTAAAACGTTGGATTTCAGGAGAAAATTGGAATCCACTGCTGGGCGCATTTTTGGCCCTCCCGGGAAAGGCAGCCCGTCCCTGCGGGCGTGAGGGCCCTTCTGCGACGCCCACGACCGAAGGAATGCGACGGTCTGCAAAATGCTGTCATGTTCTGGGTTGAGTAATCCTGAAAGGTTATCTTCCTGAGAGGTATACTGTCGATAGGGAAAATTTTTGGAAGTCTTTCCGTTCTCCATTATAGCCTATGGGATTCATTGGAATGGGTTAGGGTTAGGGTTAGAGTTCAGGACACACTTATGTTCGGGTGAAAATTGGGGTTTGGTTTAGGGTTGGGTAAGATGTATTTTTGATATCACACTGAATGGTATACTCTTGATGGGGAAAATTTTTGGATGTTTTTCCATTCTCCATTAAAACCTATGGGAATCATTACAGTGAAAGGCAGCCCACGGCTAGGGGGATGGAGTGTCTCCTGTGCTCCGAAGGACCGAAGCAATAAAACGGTCTCCAATAATCCGGCGTTTTAAGGGTTAAGTAACCCTGAAGGGTAACTTAACCCTTAAAACGTTGGATTTCAGGAGAAAATTGGAATCCACTGCTGCGCGCATTTTTGGCACTCCCGGGAAAGGCAGCCCGTCCCTGCGGGCGTGAGGGCCCTTCTGCGACGCCCACGACCGTAGGAATGCGACGGTCTGCAAGATTCTGTCATGTTCTGGGTTGAGTAATCCTGAAAGGTTATCTTCCTGAGAGGTATACTGTCGATAGGGAAAATTTTTGGAAGTCTTTCCGTTCTCCATTATAGCCTATGGGATTCATTGGAATGGGTTAGGGTTAGAGTTCAGGACACACTTATGTTCGGGTGAAAATTGGGGTTTGGTTTAGGGTTGGGTAAGTTGTATTTTTGATATCACACTGAATGGTATACTCTTGATGGGGAATATTTTTGGAAGTTTTTCCATTCTCCATTAAAACCTATGGGAATCATTACCGTGAAAGGCAGCCCACGGCTAGGGGGATGGAGTGTCTCCTGTGCTCCGAAGGACCGAAGCAATAAAACGGTCTCCAATAATCCGGCGTTTTAAGGGTTAAGTAACCCTGAAGGGTAACTTAACCCTTAAAACGTTGGATTTCAGGAGAAAATTGGAATCCACTGCTGGGCGCATTTTTGGCCCTCCCGGGAAAGGCCGCCCGTCCCTGCGGGCGTGAGGGCCCTTCTGCGACGCCCACGACCGAAGGAATGCGACGGTCTGCAAAATGCTGTCATGTTCTGGGTTGAGTAATCCTGAAAGGTTATCTTCCTGAGAGGTATACTGTCGATAGGGAAAATTTTTGGAAGTCTTTCCGTTCTCCATTATAGCCTATGGGATTCATTGGAATGGGTTAGGGTTAGGGTTAGAGTTCAGGACACACTTATGTTCGGGTGAAAATTGGGGTTTGGTTTAGGGTTGGGTAAGATGTATTTTTGATATCACACTGAATGGTATACTCTTGATGGGGAAAATTTTTGGATGTTTTTCCATTCTCCATTAAAACCTATGGGAATCATTACAGTGAAAGGCAGCCCACGGCTAGGGGGATGGAGTGTCTCCTGTGCTCCGAAGGACCGAAGCAATAAAACGGTCTCCAATAATCCGGCGTTTTAAGGGTTAAGTAACCCTGAAGGGTAACTTAACCCTTAAAACGTTGGATTTCAGGAGAAAATTGGAATCCACTGCTGCGCGCATTTTTGGCACTCCCGGGAAAGGCAGCCCGTCCCTGCGGGCGTGAGGGCCCTTCTGCGACGCCCACGACCGTAGGAATGCGACGGTCTGCAAGATTCTGTCATGTTCTGGGTTGAGTAATCCTGAAAGGTTATCTTCCTGAGAGGTATACTGTCGATAGGGAAAATTTTTGGAAGTCTTTCCGTTCTCCATTATAGCCTATGGGATTCATTGGAATGGGTTAGGGTTAGAGTTCAGGACACACTTATGTTCGGGTGAAAATTGGGGTTTGGTTTAGGGTTGGGTAAGTTGTATTTTTGATATCACACTGAATGGTATACTCTTGATGGGGAATATTTTTGGAAGTTTTTCCATTCTCCATTAAAACCTATGGGAATCATTACAGTGAAAGGCAGCCCACGGCTAGGGGGATGGAGTGTCTCCTGTGCTCCGAAGGACCGAAGCAATAAAACGGTCTCCAATAATCCGGCGTTTTAAGGGTTAAGTAACCCTGAAGGGTAACTTAACCCTTAAAACGTTGGATTTCAGGAGAAAATTGGAATCCACTGCTGCGCGCATTTTTGGCACTCCCGGGAAAGGCAGCCCGTCCCTGCGGGCGTGAGGGCCCTTCTGCGACGCCCACGACCGTAGGAATGCGACGGTCTGCAAGATTCTGTCATGTTCTGGGTTGAGTAATCCTGAAAGGTTATCTTCCTGAGAGGTATACTGTCGATAGGGAAAATTTTTGGAAGTCTTTCCGTTCTCCATTATAGCCTATGGGATTCATTGGAATGGGTTAGGGTTAGAGTTCAGGACACACTTATGTTCGGGTGAAAATTGGGGTTTGGTTTAGGGTTGGGTAAGTTGTATTTTTGATATCACACTGAATGGTATACTCTTGATGGGGAATATTTTTGGAAGTTTTTCCATTCTCCATTAAAACCTATGGGAATCATTACAGTGAAAGGCAGCCCACGGCTAGGGGGATGGAGTGTCTCCTGTGCTCCGAAGGACCGAAGCAATAAAACGGTCTCCAATAATCCGGCGTTTTAAGGGTTAAGTAACCCTGAAGGGTAACTTAACCCTTAAAACGTTGGATTTCAGGAGAAAATTGGAATCCACTGCTGCGCGCATTTTTGGCACTCCCGGGAAAGGCAGCCCGTCCCTGCGGGCGTGAGGGCCCTTCTGCGACGCCCACGACCGTAGGAATGCGACGGTCTGCAATATTCTGTCATGTTCTGGGTTGAGTAATCCTGAAAGGTTATCTTCCTGAGAGGTATACTGTCGATAGGGAAAATTTTTGGAAGTCTTTCCGTTCTCCATTATAGCCTATGGGATTCATTGGAATGGGTTAGGGTTAGGGTTAGAGTTCAGGACACACTTATGTTCGGGTGAAAATTGGGGTTTGGTTTAGGGTTGGGTAAGTTGTATTTTTGATATCACACTGAATGGTATACTCTTGATGGGGAATATTTTTGGAAGTTTTTCCATTCCCAATTAAAACCTATGGGAATCATTACAGTGAAAGGCAGCCCACGGCTAGGGGGATGGAGTGTCTCCTGTGCTCCGAAGGACCGAAGCAATAAAACCGTCTCCAATAATCCGGCGTTTTAAGGGTTAAGTAACCCTGAAGGGTAACTTAACCCTTAAAACGTTGGATTTCACTAGAAAATTGGAATCCACGGCTGCGCGCATTTTTGGCACTCCCGGGAAAGGCAGCCCGTCCCTGCGGGCGTGAGGGCCCTTCTGCGACGCCCACGACCGAAGGAATGCGACGGTCTGCAAAATGCTGTCATGTTCTGGGTTGAGTAATCCTGAAAGGTTATCTTCCTGAGAGGTATACTGTCGATAGGGAAAATTTTTGGAAGTCTTTCCGTTCTCCATTATAGCCTATGGGATTCATTGGAATGGGTTAGGGTTAGGGTTAGAGTTCAGGACACACTTATGTTCGGGTGAAAATTGGGGTTTGGTTTAGGGTTGGGTAAGATGTATTTTTGATATCACACTGAATGGTATACTCTTGATGGGGAAAATTTTTGGATGTTTTTCCATTCTCCATTAAAACCTATGGGAATCATTACAGTGAAAGGCAGCCCACGGCTAGGGGGATGGAGTGTCTCCTGTGCTCCGAAGGACCGAAGCAATAAAACGGTCTCCAATAATCCGGCGTTTTAAGGGTTAAGTAACCCTGAAGGGTAACTTAACCCTTAAAACCTTGGATTTCAGGAGAAAATTGGAATCCACTGCTGCGCGCATTTTTGGCACTCCCGGGAAAGGCAGCCCGTCCCTGCGGGCGTGAGGGCCCTTCTGCGACGCCCACGACCGAAGGAATGCGACGGTCTGCAAAATGCTGTCATGTTCTGGGTTGAGTAATCCTGAAAGGTTATCTTCCTGAGAGGTATACTGTCGATAGGGAAAATTTTTGGAAGTCTTTCCGTTCTCCATTATAGCCTATGGGATTCATTGGAATAGGTTAGGGTTAGGGTTAGAGTTCAGGACACACTTATGTTCGGGTGAAAATTGGGGTTTGGTTTAGGGTTGGGTAAGATGTATTTTTGATATCACACTGAATGGTATACTCTTGATGGGGAAAATTTTTGGATGTTTTTCCATTCTCCATTAAAACCTATGGGAATCATCACAGTGAAAGGCAGCCCACGGCTAGGGCGATGGAGTGTCTCCTGTGCTCCGAAGGACCGAAGCAATAAAACGGTCTCCAATAATCCGGCGTTTTAAGGGTTAAGTAACCCTGAAGGGTAACTTAACCCTTAAAACGTTGGATTTCAGGAGAAAATTGGAATCCACTGGTGCGCGCATTTTTGGCACTCCCGGGAAAGGCAGCCCGTCCCTGCGGGCGTGAGGGCCCTTCTGCGACGCCCACGACCGTAGGAATGCGACGGTCTGCAAGATTCTGTCATGTTCTGGGTTGAGTAATCCTGAAAGGTTATCTTCCTGAGAGGTATACTGTCGATAGGGAAAATTTTTGGAAGTCTTTCCGTTCTCCATTATAGCCTATGGGATTAATTGGAATGGGTTAGGGTTAGGCTTAGAGTTCAGGACACACTTATGTTCGGGTGAAAATTGGGGTTTGGTTTAGGGTTGGGTAAGATGTATTTTTGATATCACACTGAATGGTATACTCTTGATGGGGAAAATTTTTGGATGTTTTTCCATTCTCCATTAAAACCTATGGGAATCATTACAGTGAAAGGCAGCCCACGGCTAGGGGGATGGAGTGTCTCCTGTGCTCCGAAGGACCGAAGCAATAAAACGGTCTCCAATAATCCGGCGTTTTAAGGGTTAAGTAACCCTGAAGGGTAACTTAACCCTTAAAACGTTGGATTTCAGGAGAAAATTGGAATCCACTGCTGGGCGCATTTTTGGCACTCCCGGGAAAGGCAGCCCGTCCCTGCGGGCGTGAGGGCCCTTCTGCGACGCCCACGACCGAAGGAATGCGACGGTCTGCAAAATGCTGTCATGTTCTGGGTTGAGTAATCCTGAAAGGTTATCTTCCTGAGAGGTATACTGTCGATAGGGAAAATTTTTGGAAGTCTTTCCGTTCTCCATTATAGCCTATGGGATTAATTGGAATGGGTTAGGGTTAGGGTTAGAGTTCAGGACACACTTATGTTCGGGTGAAAATTGGGGTTTGGTTTAGGGTTGGGTAAGATGTATTTTTGATATCACACTGAATGGTATACTCTTGATGGGGAAAATTTTTGGATGTTTTTCCATTCTCCATTAAAACCTATGGGAATCATCACAGTGAAAGGCAGCCCACGGCTAGGGCGATGGAGTGTCTCCTGTGCTCCGAAGGACCGAAGCAATAAAACGGTCTCCAATAATCCGGCGTTTTAAGGGTTAAGTAACCCTGAAGGGTAACTTAACCCTTAAAACGTTGGATTTCAGGAGAAAATTGGAATCCACTGCTGCGCGCATTTTTGGCACTCCCGGGAAAGGCAGCCCGTCCCTGCGGGCGTGAGGGCCCTTCTGCGACGCCCACGACCGTAGGAATGCGACGGTCTGCAAGATTCTGTCATGTTCTGGGTTGAGTAATCCTGAAAGGTTATCTTCCTGAGAGGTATACTGTCGATAGGGAAAATTTTTGGAAGTCTTTCCGTTCCCCATTATAGCCTATGGGATTCATTGGAATGGGTTAGGCTTAGAGTTCAGGACACACTTATGTTCGGGTGAAAATTGGGGTTTGGTTTAGGGTTGGGTAAGATGTATTTTTGATATCACACTGAATGGTATACTCTTGATGGGGAAAATCTTTGGATGTTTTTCCATTCTCCATTAAAACCTATGGGAATCATTACAGTGAAAGGCAGCCCACGGCTAGGGGGATGGAGTGTCTCCTGTGCTCCGAAGGACCGAAGCAATAAAACGGTCTCCAATAATCCGGCGTTTTAAGGGTTAAGTAACCCTGAAGGGTAACTTAACCCTTAAAACGTTGGATTTCAGGAGAAAATTGGAATCCACTGCTGCGCGCATTTTTGGCACTCCCGGGAAAGGCAGCCCGTCCCTGCGGGCGTGAGGGCCCTTCTGCGACGCCCACGACCGTAGGAATGCGACGGTCTGCAAGATTCTGTCATGTTCTGGGTTGAGTAATCCTGAAAGGTTATCTTCCTGAGAGGTATACTGTCGATAGGGAAAATTTTTGGAAGTCTTTCCGTTCTCCATTATAGCCTATGGGATTCATTGGAATGGGTTAGGGTTAGGGTTAGAGTTCAGGACACACTTATGTTCGGGTGAAAATTGGGGTTTGGTTTAGGGTTGGGTAAGATGTATTTTTGATATCACACTGAATGGTATACTCTTGATGGGGAATATTTTTGGAAGTTTTTCCATTCTCCATTAAAACCTATGGGAATCATTACAGTGAAAGGCAGCCCACGGCTAGGGGGATGGAGTGTCTCCTGTGCTCCGAAGGACCGAAGCAATAAAACGGTCTCCAATAATCCGGCGTTTTAAGGGTTAAGTAACCCTGAAGGGTAACTTAACCCTTAAAACGTTGGATTTCAGGAGAAAATTGGAATCCACTGCTGGGCGCATTTTTGGCCCTCCCAGGAAAGGCAGCCCGTCCCTGCGGGCGTGAGGGCCCTTCTGCGACGCCCACGACCGAAGGAATGCGACGGTCTGCAAAATGCTGTCATGTTCTGGGTTGAGTAATCCTGAAAGGTTATCTTCCTGAGAGGTATACTGTCGATAGGGAAAATTTTTGGAAGTCTTTCCGTTCTCCATTATAGCCTATGGGATTCATTGGAATGGGTTAGGGTTAGGGTTAGAGTTCAGGACACACTTATGTTCGGGTGAAAATTGGGGTTTGGTTTAGAGTTGGGTAAGATGTATTTTTGATATCACACTGAATGGTATACTCTTGATGGGGAATATTTTTGGAAGTTTTTCCATTCTCCATTAAAACCTATGGGAATCATTACAGTGAAAGGCAGCCCACGGCTAGGGGGATGGAGTGTCTCCTGTGCTCCGAAGGACCGAAGCAATAAAACGGTCTCCAATAATCCGGCGTTTTAAGGGTTAAGTAACCCTGAAGGGTAACTTAACCCTTAAAACGTTGGATTTCAGGAGAAAATTGGAATCCACTGCTGGGCGCATTTTTGGCCCTCCCGGGAAAGGCAGCCCGTCCCTGCGGGCGTGAGGGCCCTTCTGCGACGCCCACGACCGAAGGAATGCGACGGTCTGCAAAATGCTGTCATGTTCTGGGTTGAGTAATCCTGAAAGGTTATCTTCCTGAGAGGTATACTGTCGATAGGGAAAATTTTTGGAAGTCTTTCCGTTCTCCATTATAGCCTATGGGATTCATTGGAATGGGTTAGGGTTAGGGTTAGAGTTCAGGACACACTTATGTTCGGGTGAAAATTGGGGTTTGGTTTAGGGTTGGGTAAGATGTATTTTTGATATCACACTGAATGGTATACTCTTGATGGGGAAAATTTTTGGATGTTTTTCCATTCTCCATTAAAACCTATGGGAATCATTACAGTGAAAGGCAGCCCACGGCTAGGGGGATGGAGTGTCTCCTGTGCTCCGAAGGACCGAAGCAATAAAACGGTCTCCAATAATCCGGCGTTTTAAGGGTTAAGTAACCCTGAAGGGTAACTTAACCCTTAAAACGTTGGATTTCAGGAGAAAATTGGAATCCACTGCTGCGCGCATTTTTGGCACTCCCGGGAAAGGCAGCCCGTCCCTGCGGGCGTGAGGGCCCTTCTGCGACGCCCACGACCGTAGGAATGCGACGGTCTGCAAGATTCTGTCATGTTCTGGGTTGAGTAATCCTGAAAGGTTATCTTCCTGAGAGGTATACTGTCGATAGGGAAAATTTTTGGAAGTCTTTCCGTTCTCCATTATAGCCTATGGGATTCATTGGAATGGGTTAGGGTTAGAGTTCAGGACACACTTATGTTCGGGTGAAAATTGGGGTTTGGTTTAGGGTTGGGTAAGTTGTATTTTTGATATCACACTGAATGGTATACTCTTGATGGGGAATATTTTTGGAAGTTTTTCCATTCTCCATTAAAACCTATGGGAATCATTACCGTGAAAGGCAGCCCACGGCTAGGGGGATGGAGTGTCTCCTGTGCTCCGAAGGACCGAAGCAATAAAACGGTCTCCAATAATCCGGCGTTTTAAGGGTTAAGTAACCCTGAAGGGTAACTTAACCCTTAAAACGTTGGATTTCAGGAGAAAATTGGAATCCACTGCTGGGCGCATTTTTGGCCCTCCCGGGAAAGGCAGCCCGTCCCTGCGGGCGTGAGGGCCCTTCTGCGACGCCCACGACCGAAGGAATGCGACGGTCTGCAAAATGCTGTCATGTTCTGGGTTGAGTAATCCTGAAAGGTTATCTTCCTGAGAGGTATACTGTCGATAGGGAAAATTTTTGGAAGTCTTTCCGTTCTCCATTATAGCCTATGGGATTCATTGGAATGGGTTAGGGTTAGGGTTAGAGTTCAGGACACACTTATGTTCGGGTGAAAATTGGGGTTTGGTTTAGGGTTGGGTAAGATGTATTTTTGATATCACACTGAATGGTATACTCTTGATGGGGAAAATTTTTGGATGTTTTTCCATTCTCCATTAAAACCTATGGGAATCATTACAGTGAAAGGCAGCCCACGGCTAGGGGGATGGAGTGTCTCCTGTGCTCCGAAGGACCGAAGCAATAAAACGGTCTCCAATAATCCGGCGTTTTAAGGGTTAAGTAACCCTGAAGGGTAACTTAACCCTTAAAACGTTGGATTTCAGGAGAAAATTGGAATCCACTGCTGCGCGCATTTTTGGCACTCCCGGGAAAGGCAGCCCGTCCCTGCGGGCGTGAGGGCCCTTCTGCGACGCCCACGACCGTAGGAATGCGACGGTCTGCAAGATTCTGTCATGTTCTGGGTTGAGTAATCCTGAAAGGTTATCTTCCTGAGAGGTATACTGTCGATAGGGAAAATTTTTGGAAGTCTTTCCGTTCTCCATTATAGCCTATGGGATTCATTGGAATGGGTTAGGGTTAGAGTTCAGGACACACTTATGTTCGGGTGAAAATTGGGGTTTGGTTTAGGGTTGGGTAAGTTGTATTTTTGATATCACACTGAATGGTATACTCTTGATGGGGAATATTTTTGGAAGTTTTTCCATTCTCCATTAAAACCTATGGGAATCATTACAGTGAAAGGCAGCCCACGGCTAGGGGGATGGAGTGTCTCCTGTGCTCCGAAGGACCGAAGCAATAAAACGGTCTCCAATAATCCGGCGTTTTAAGGGTTAAGTAACCCTGAAGGGTAACTTAACCCTTAAAACGTTGGATTTCAGGAGAAAATTGGAATCCACTGCTGCGCGCATTTTTGGCACTCCCGGGAAAGGCAGCCCGTCCCTGCGGGCGTGAGGGCCCTTCTGCGACGCCCACGACCGTAGGAATGCGACGGTCTGCAAGATTCTGTCATGTTCTGGGTTGAGTAATCCTGAAAGGTTATCTTCCTGAGAGGTATACTGTCGATAGGGAAAATTTTTGGAAGTCTTTCCGTTCTCCATTATAGCCTATGGGATTCATTGGAATGGGTTAGGGTTAGAGTTCAGGACACACTTATGTTCGGGTGAAAATTGGGGTTTGGTTTAGGGTTGGGTAAGTTGTATTTTTGATATCACACTGAATGGTATACTCTTGATGGGGAATATTTTTGGAAGTTTTTCCATTCTCCATTAAAACCTATGGGAATCATTACAGTGAAAGGCAGCCCACGGCTAGGGGGATGGAGTGTCTCCTGTGCTCCGAAGGACCGAAGCAATAAAACGGTCTCCAATAATCCGGCGTTTTAAGGGTTAAGTAACCCTGAAGGGTAACTTAACCCTTAAAACGTTGGATTTCAGGAGAAAATTGGAATCCACTGCTGCGCGCATTTTTGGCACTCCCGGGAAAGGCAGCCCGTCCCTGCGGGCGTGAGGGCCCTTCTGCGACGCCCACGACCGTAGGAATGCGACGGTCTGCAATATTCTGTCATGTTCTGGGTTGAGTAATCCTGAAAGGTTATCTTCCTGAGAGGTATACTGTCGATAGGGAAAATTTTTGGAAGTCTTTCCGTTCTCCATTATAGCCTATGGGATTCATTGGAATGGGTTAGGGTTAGGGTTAGAGTTCAGGACACACTTATGTTCGGGTGAAAATTGGGGTTTGGTTTAGGGTTGGGTAAGTTGTATTTTTGATATCACACTGAATGGTATACTCTTGATGGGGAATATTTTTGGAAGTTTTTCCATTCCCAATTAAAACCTATGGGAATCATTACAGTGAAAGGCAGCCCACGGCTAGGGGGATGGAGTGTCTCCTGTGCTCCGAAGGACCGAAGCAATAAAACCGTCTCCAATAATCCGGCGTTTTAAGGGTTAAGTAACCCTGAAGGGTAACTTAACCCTTAAAACGTTGGATTTCACTAGAAAATTGGAATCCACGGCTGCGCGCATTTTTGGCACTCCCGGGAAAGGCAGCCCGTCCCTGCGGGCGTGAGGGCCCTTCTGCGACGCCCACGACCGAAGGAATGCGACGGTCTGCAAAATGCTGTCATGTTCTGGGTTGAGTAATCCTGAAAGGTTATCTTCCTGAGAGGTATACTGTCGATAGGGAAAATTTTTGGAAGTCTTTCCGTTCTCCATTATAGCCTATGGGATTCATTGGAATGGGTTAGGGTTAGGGTTAGAGTTCAGGACACACTTATGTTCGGGTGAAAATTGGGGTTTGGTTTAGGGTTGGGTAAGATGTATTTTTGATATCACACTGAATGGTATACTCTTGATGGGGAAAATTTTTGGATGTTTTTCCATTCTCCATTAAAACCTATGGGAATCATTACAGTGAAAGGCAGCCCACGGCTAGGGGGATGGAGTGTCTCCTGTGCTCCGAAGGACCGAAGCAATAAAACGGTCTCCAATAATCCGGCGTTTTAAGGGTTAAGTAACCCTGAAGGGTAACTTAACCCTTAAAACCTTGGATTTCAGGAGAAAATTGGAATACACTGCTGCGCGCATTTTTGGCACTCCAGGGAAAGGCAGCCCGTCCCTGCGGGCGTGAGGGCCCTTCTGCGACGCCCACGACCGTAGGAATGCGACGGTCTGCAAGATTCTGTCATGTTCTGGGTTGAGTAATCCTGAAAGGTTATCTTCCTGAGAGGTATACTGTCGATAGGGAAAATTTTTGGAAGTCTTTCCGTTCTCCATTATAGCCTATGGGATTAATTGGAATGGGTTAGGGTTAGGGTTAGAGTTCAGGACACACTTATGTTCGGGTGAAAATTGGGGTTTGGTTTAGGGTTGGGTAAGATGTATTTTTGATATCACACTGAATGGTATACTCTTGATGGGGAAAATTTTTGGATGTTTTTCCATTCTCCATTAAAACCTATGGGAATCATTACAGTGAAAGGCAGCCCACGGCTAGGGGGATGGAGTGTCTCCTGTGCTCCGAAGGACCGAAGCAATAAAACGGTCTCCAATAATCCGGCGTTTTAAGGGTTAAGTAACCCTGAAGGGTAACTTAACCCTTAAAAGGTTGGATTTCAGGAGAAAATTGGAATCCACTGCTGCGCGCATTTTTGGCACTCCCGGGAAAGGCAGCCCGTCCCTGCGGGCGTGAGGGCCCTTCTGCGACGCCCACGACCGTAGGAATGCGACGGTCTGCAAGATTCTGTCATGTTCTGGGTTGAGTAATCCTGAAAGGTTATCTTCCTGAGAGGTATACTGTCGATAGGGAAAATTTTTGGAAGTCTTTCCGTTCTCCATTATAGCCTATGGGATTCATTGGAATGGGTTAGGGTTAGGCTTAGAGTTCAGGACACACTTATGTTCGGGTGAAAATTGGGGTTTGGTTTAGGGTTGGGTAAGATGTATTTTTGATATCACACTGAATGGTATACTCTTGATGGGGAAAATCTTTGGATGTTTTTCCATTCTCCATTAAAACCTATGGGAATCATTACAGTGAAAGGCAGCCCACGGCTAGGGGGATGGAGTGTCTCCTGTGCTCCGAAGGACCGAAGCAATAAAACGGTCTCCAATAATGCGGCGTTTTAAGGGTTAAGTAACCCTGAAGGGTAACTTAACCCTTAAAACGTTGGATTTCAGGAGAAAATTGGAATCCACTGCTGCGCGCATTTTTGGCACTCCCGGGAAAGGCAGCCCGTCCCTGCGGGCGTGAGGTCCCTTCTGCGACGCCCACGACCGAAGGAATGCGACGGTCTGCAAAATGCTGTCATGTTCTGGGTTGAGTAATCCTGAAAGGTTATCTTCCTGAGAGGTATACTGTCGATAGGGAAAATTTTTGGAAGTCTTTCCGTTCTCCATTATAGCCTATGGGATTCATTGGAATGGGTTAGGGTTAGGGTTAGAGTTCAGGACACACTTATGTTCGGGTGAAAATTGGGGTTTGGTTTAGGGTTGGGTAAGATGTATTTTTGATATCACACTGAATGGTATACTCTTGATGGGGAATATTTTTGGAAGTTTTTCCATTCTCCATTAAAACCTATGGGAATCATTACAGTGAAAGGCAGCCCACGGCTAGGGGGATGGAGTGTCTCCTGTGCTCCGAAGGACCGAAGCAATAAAACGGTCTCCAATAATCCGGCGTTAACTTAACCCTTAAAACGTTGGATTTCAGGAGAAAATTGGAATCCACTGCTGCGCGCATTTTTGGCACTCCCGGGAAAGGCAGCCCATCCCTGCGGGCGTGAGGGCCCTTCTGCGACGCCCACGACCGAAGGAATGCGACGGTCTGCAAAATGCTGTCATGTTCTGGGTTGAGTAATCCTGAAAGGTTATCTTCCTGAGAGGTATACTGTCGATAGGGAAAATTTTTGGAAGTCGCTCCGTTCTCCATTATAGCCTATGGGATTCATTGGAATGTGTTAGGGTTAGAGTTCAGGACACACTTATGTTCGGGTGAAAATTGGGGTTTGGTTTAGGGTTGGGTAAGATGTATTTTTGATATCACACTGAATGGTATACTCTTGATGGGGAATATTTTTGGAAGTTTTTCCATTCTCCATTAAAACCTATGGGAATCATTACAGTGAAAGGCAGCCCACGGCTAGGGGGATGGAGTGTCTCCTGTGCTCCGAAGGACCGAAGCAATAAAACGGTCTCCAATAATCCGGCGTTTTAAGGGTTAAGTAACCCTGAAGGGTAACTTAACCCTTAAAACGTTGGATTTCAGGAGAAAATTGGAATCCACTGCTGGGCGCATTTTTGGCCCTCCCAGGAAAGGCAGCCCGTCCCTGCGGGCGTGAGGGCCCTTCTGCGACGCCCACGACCGAAGGAATGGGACGGTCTGCAAAATGCTGTCATGTTCTGGGTTGAGTAATCCTGAAAGGTTATCTTCCTGAGAGGTATACTGTCGATAGGGAAAATTTTTGGAAGTCTTTCCGTTCTCCATTATAGCCTATGGGATTCATTGGAATGGGTTAGGGTTAGGGTTAGAGTTCAGGACACACTTATGTTCGGGTGAAAATTGGGGTTTGGTTTAGAGTTGGGTAAGATGTATTTTTGATATCACACTGAATGGTATACTCTTGATGGGGAATATTTTTGGAAGTTTTTCCATTCTCCATTAAAACCTATGGGAATCATTACAGTGAAAGGCAGCCCACGGCTAGGGGGATGGAGTGTCTCCTGTGCTCCGAAGGACCGAAGCAATAAAACGGTCTCCAATAATCCGGCGTTTTAAGGGTTAAGTAACCCTGAAGGGTAACTTAACCCTTAAAACGTTGGATTTCAGGAGAAAATTGGAATCCACTGCTGGGCGCATTTTTGGCCCTCCCGGGAAAGGCAGCCCGTCCCTGCGGGCGTGAGGGCCCTTCTGCGACGCCCACGACCGAAGGAATGCGACGGTCTGCAAAATGCTGTCATGTTCTGGGTTGAGTAATCCTGAAAGGTTATCTTCCTGAGAGGTATACTGTCGATAGGGAAAATTTTTGGAAGTCTTTCCGTTCTCCATTATAGCCTATGGGATTCATTGGAATGGGTTAGGGTTAGGGTTAGAGTTCAGGACACACTTATGTTCGGGTGAAAATTGGGGTTTGGTTTAGGGTTGGGTAAGATGTATTTTTGATATCACACTGAATGGTATACTCTTGATGGGGAAAATTTTTGGATGTTTTTCCATTCTCCATTAAAACCTATGGGAATCATTACAGTGAAAGGCAGCCCACGGCTAGGGGGATGGAGTGTCTCCTGTGCTCCGAAGGACCGAAGCAATAAAACGGTCTCCAATAATCCGGCGTTTTAAGGGTTAAGTAACCCTGAAGGGTAACTTAACCCTTAAAACGTTGGATTTCAGGAGAAAATTGGAATCCACTGCTGCGCGCATTTTTGGCACTCCCGGGAAAGGCAGCCCGTCCCTGCGGGCGTGAGGGCCCTTCTGCGACGCCCACGACCGTAGGAATGCGACGGTCTGCAAGATTCTGTCATGTTCTGGGTTGAGTAATCCTGAAAGGTTATCTTCCTGAGAGGTATACTGTCGATAGGGAAAATTTTTGGAAGTCTTTCCGTTCTCCATTATAGCCTATGGGATTAATTGGAATGGGTTAGGGTTAGGGTTAGAGTTCAGGACACACTTATGTTCGGGTGAAAATTGGGGTTTGGTTTAGGGTTGGGTAAGATGTATTTTTGATATCACACTGAATGGTATACTCTTGATGGGGAAAATTTTTGGATGTTTTTCCATTCTCCATTAAAACCTATGGGAATCATTACAGTGAAAGGCAGCCCACGGCTAGGGGGATGGAGTGTCTCCTGTGCTCCGAAGGACCGAAGCAATAAAACGGTCTCCAATAATCCGGCGTTTTAAGGGTTAAGTAACCCTGAAGGGTAACTTAACCCTTAAAAGGTTGGATTTCAGGAGAAAATTGGAATCCACTGCTGCGCGCATTTTTGGCACTCCCGGGAAAGGCAGCCCGTCCCTGCGGGCGTGAGGGCCCTTCTGCGACGCCCACGACCGTAGGAATGCGACGGTCTGCAAGATTCTGTCATGTTCTGGGTTGAGTAATCCTGAAAGGTTATCTTCCTGAGAGGTATACTGTCGATAGGGAAAATTTTTGGAAGTCTTTCCGTTCTCCATTATAGCCTATGGGATTCATTGGAATGGGTTAGGGTTAGGCTTAGAGTTCAGGACACACTTATGTTCGGGTGAAAATTGGGGTTTGGTTTAGGGTTGGGTAAGATGTATTTTTGATATCACACTGAATGGTATACTCTTGATGGGGAAAATCTTTGGATGTTTTTCCATTCTCCATTAAAACCTATGGGAATCATTACAGTGAAAGGCAGCCCACGGCTAGGGGGATGGAGTGTCTCCTGTGCTCCGAAGGACCGAAGCAATAAAACGGTCTCCAATAATGCGGCGTTTTAAGGGTTAAGTAACCCTGAAGGGTAACTTAACCCTTAAAACGTTGGATTTCAGGAGAAAATTGGAATCCACTGCTGCGCGCATTTTTGGCACTCCCGGGAAAGGCAGCCCGTCCCTGCGGGCGTGAGGTCCCTTCTGCGACGCCCACGACCGAAGGAATGCGACGGTCTGCAAAATGCTGTCATGTTCTGGGTTGAGTAATCCTGAAAGGTTATCTTCCTGAGAGGTATACTGTCGATAGGGAAAATTTTTGGAAGTCTTTCCGTTCTCCATTATAGCCTATGGGATTCATTGGAATGGGTTAGGGTTAGGGTTAGAGTTCAGGACACACTTATGTTCGGGTGAAAATTGGGGTTTGGTTTAGGGTTGGGTAAGATGTATTTTTGATATCACACTGAATGGTATACTCTTGATGGGGAATATTTTTGGAAGTTTTTCCATTCTCCATTAAAACCTATGGGAATCATTACAGTGAAAGGCAGCCCACGGCTAGGGGGATGGAGTGTCTCCTGTGCTCCGAAGGACCGAAGCAATAAAACGGTCTCCAATAATCCGGCGTTAACTTAAAACGTTGGATTTCAGGAGAAAATTGGAATCCACTGCTGCGCGCATTTTTGGCACTCCCGGGAAAGGCAGCCCATCCCTGCGGGCGTGAGGGCCCTTCTGCGACGCCCACGACCGAAGGAATGCGACGGTCTGCAAAATGCTGTCATGTTCTGGGTTGAGTAATCCTGAAAGGTTATCTTCCTGAGAGGTATACTGTCGATAGGGAAAATTTTTGGAAGTCGCTCCGTTCTCCATTATAGCCTATGGGATTCATTGGAATGTGTTAGGGTTAGAGTTCAGGACACACTTATGTTCGGGTGAAAATTGGGGTTTGGTTTAGGGTTGGGTAAGATGTATTTTTGATATCACACTGAATGGTATACTCTTGATGGGGAATATTTTTGGAAGTTTTTCCATTCTCCATTAAAACCTATGGGAATCATTACAGTGAAAGGCAGCCCACGGCTAGGGGGATGGAGTGTCTCCTGTGCTCCGAAGGACCGAAGCAATAAAACGGTCTCCAATAATCCGGCGTTTTAAGGGTTAAGTAACCCTGAAGGGTAACTTAACCCTTAAAACGTTGGATTTCAGGAGAAAATTGGAATCCACTGCTGGGCGCATTTTTGGCCCTCCCAGGAAAGGCAGCCCGTCCCTGCGGGCGTGAGGGCCCTTCTGCGACGCCCACGACCGAAGGAATGCGACGGTCTGCAAAATGCTGTCATGTTCTGGGTTGAGTAATCCTGAAAGGTTATCTTCCTGAGAGGTATACTGTCGATAGGGAAAATTTTTGGAAGTCTTTCCGTTCTCCATTATAGCCTATGGGATTCATTGGAATGGGTTAGGGTTAGGGTTAGAGTTCAGGACACACTTATGTTCGGGTGAAAATTGGGGTTTGGTTTAGAGTTGGGTAAGATGTATTTTTGATATCACACTGAATGGTATACTCTTGATGGGGAATATTTTTGGAAGTTTTTCCATTCTCCATTAAAACCTATGGGAATCATTACAGTGAAAGGCAGCCCACGGCTAGGGGGATGGAGTGTCTCCTGTGCTCCGAAGGACCGAAGCAATAAAACGGTCTCCAATAATCCGGCGTTTTAAGGGTTAAGTAACCCTGAAGGGTAACTTAACCCTTAAAACGTTGGATTTCAGGAGAAAATTGGAATCCACTGCTGGGCGCATTTTTGGCCCTCCCGGGAAAGGCAGCCCGTCCCTGCGGGCGTGAGGGCCCTTCTGCGACGCCCACGACCGAAGGAATGCGACGGTCTGCAAAATGCTGTCATGTTCTGGGTTGAGTAATCCTGAAAGGTTATCTTCCTGAGAGGTATACTGTCGATAGGGAAAATTTTTGGAAGTCTTTCCGTTCTCCATTATAGCCTATGGGATTCATTGGAATGGGTTAGGGTTAGGGTTAGAGTTCAGGACACACTTATGTTCGGGTGAAAATTGGGGTTTGGTTTAGGGTTGGGTAAGATGTATTTTTGATATCACACTGAATGGTATACTCTTGATGGGGAAAATTTTTGGATGTTTTTCCATTCTCCATTAAAACCTATGGGAATCATTACAGTGAAAGGCAGCCCACGGCTAGGGGGATGGAGTGTCTCCTGTGCTCCGAAGGACCGAAGCAATAAAACGGTCTCCAATAATCCGGCGTTTTAAGGGTTAAGTAACCCTGAAGGGTAACTTAACCCTTAAAACGTTGGATTTCAGGAGAAAATTGGAATCCACTGCTGCGCGCATTTTTGGCACTCCCGGGAAAGGCAGCCCGTCCCTGCGGGCGTGAGGGCCCTTCTGCGACGCCCACGACCGTAGGAATGCGACGGTCTGCAAGATTCTGTCATGTTCTGGGTTGAGTAATCCTGAAAGGTTATCTTCCTGAGAGGTATACTGTCGATAGGGAAAATTTTTGGAAGTCTTTCCGTTCTCCATTATAGCCTATGGGATTCATTGGAATGGGTTAGGGTTAGAGTTCAGGACACACTTATGTTCGGGTGAAAATTGGGGTTTGGTTTAGGGTTGGGTAAGTTGTATTTTTGATATCACACTGAATGGTATACTCTTGATGGGGAATATTTTTGGAAGTTTTTCCATTCTCCATTAAAACCTATGGGAATCATTACCGTGAAAGGCAGCCCACGGCTAGGGGGATGGAGTGTCTCCTGTGCTCCGAAGGACCGAAGCAATAAAACGGTCTCCAATAATCCGGCGTTTTAAGGGTTAAGTAACCCTGAAGGGTAACTTAACCCTTAAAACGTTGGATTTCAGGAGAAAATTGGAATCCACTGCTGGGCGCATTTTTGGCCCTCCCGGGAAAGGCAGCCCGTCCCTGCGGGCGTGAGGGCCTTTCTGCGACGCCCACGACCGAAGGAATGCGACGGTCTGCAAAATGCTGTCATGTTCTGGGTTGAGTAATCCTGAAAGGTTATCTTCCTGAGAGGTATACTGTCGATAGGGAAAATTTTTGGAAGTCTTTCCGTTCTCCATTATAGCCTATGGGATTCATTGGAATGGGTTAGGGTTAGGGTTAGAGTTCAGGACACACTTATGTTCGGGTGAAAATTGGGGTTTGGTTTAGGGTTGGGTAAGATGTATTTTTGATATCACACTGAATGGTATACTCTTGATGGGGAAAATTTTTGGATGTTTTTCCATTCTCCATTAAAACCTATGGGAATCATTACAGTGAAAGGCAGCCCACGGCTAGGGGGATGGAGTGTCTCCTGTGCTCCGAAGGACCGAAGCAATAAAACGGTCTCCAATAATCCGGCGTTTTAAGGGTTAAGTAACCCTGAAGGGTAACTTAACCCTTAAAACGTTGGATTTCAGGAGAAAATTGGAATCCACTGCTGCGCGCATTTTTGGCACTCCCGGGAAAGGCAGCCCGTCCCTGCGGGCGTGAGGGCCCTTCTGCGACGCCCACGACCGTAGGAATGCGACGGTCTGCAAGATTCTGTCATGTTCTGGGTTGAGTAATCCTGAAAGGTTATCTTCCTGAGAGGTATACTGTCGATAGGGAAAATTTTTGGAAGTCTTTCCGTTCTCCATTATAGCCTATGGGATTCATTGGAATGGGTTAGGGTTAGAGTTCAGGACACACTTATGTTCGGGTGAAAATTGGGGTTTGGTTTAGGGTTGGGTAAGTTGTATTTTTGATATCACACTGAATGGTATACTCTTGATGGGGAATATTTTTGGAAGTTTTTCCATTCTCCATTAAAACCTATGGGAATCATTACCGTGAAAGGCAGCCCACGGCTAGGGGGATGGAGTGTCTCCTGTGCTCCGAAGGACCGAAGCAATAAAACGGTCTCCAATAATCCGGCGTTTTAAGGGTTAAGTAACCCTGAAGGGTAACTTAACCCTTAAAACGTTGGATTTCAGGAGAAAATTGGAATCCACTGCTGGGCGCATTTTTGGCCCTCCCGGGAAAGGCAGCCCGTCCCTGCGGGCGTGAGGGCCCTTCTGCGACGCCCACGACCGAAGGAATGCGACGGTCTGCAAAATGCTGTCATGTTCTGGGTTGAGTAATCCTGAAAGGTTATCTTCCTGAGAGGTATACTGTCGATAGGGAAAATTTTTGGAAGTCTTTCCGTTCTCCATTATAGCCTATGGGATTCATTGGAATGGGTTAGGGTTAGGGTTAGAGTTCAGGACACACTTATGTTCGGGTGAAAATTGGGGTTTGGTTTAGGGTTGGGTAAGATGTATTTTTGATATCACACTGAATGGTATACTCTTGATGGGGAAAATTTTTGGATGTTTTTCCATTCTCCATTAAAACCTATGGGAATCATTACAGTGAAAGGCAGCCCACGGCTAGGGGGATGGAGTGTCTCCTGTGCTCCGAAGGACCGAAGCAATAAAACGGTCTCCAATAATCCGGCGTTTTAAGGGTTAAGTAACCCTGAAGGGTAACTTAACCCTTAAAACGTTGGATTTCAGGAGAAAATTGGAATCCACTGCTGCGCGCATTTTTGGCACTCCCGGGAAAGGCAGCCCGTCCCTGCGGGCGTGAGGGCCCTTCTGCGACGCCCACGACCGTAGGAATGCGACGGTCTGCAAGATTCTGTCATGTTCTGGGTTGAGTAATCCTGAAAGGTTATCTTCTTGAGAGGTATACTGTCGATAGGGAAAATTTTTGGAAGTCTTTCCGTTCTCCATTATAGCCTATGGGATTCATTGGAATGGGTTAGGGTTAGAGTTCAGGACACACTTATGTTCGGGTGAAAATTGGGGTTTGGTTTAGGGTTGGGTAAGTTGTATTTTTGATATCACACTGAATGGTATACTCTTGATGGGGAATATTTTTGGAAGTTTTTCCATTCTCCATTAAAACCTATGGGAATCATTACAGTGAAAGGCAGCCCACGGCTAGGGGGATGGAGTGTCTCCTGTGCTCCGAAGGACCGAAGCAATAAAACGGTCTCCAATAATCCGGCGTTTTAAGGGTTAAGTAACCCTGAAGGGTAACTTAACCCTTAAAACGTTGGATTTCAGGAGAAAATTGGAATCCACTGCTGCGCGCATTTTTGGCACTCCCGGGAAAGGCAGCCCGTCCCTGCGGGCGTGAGGGCCCTTCTGCGACGCCCACGACCGTAGGAATGCGACGGTCTGCAAGATTCTGTCATGTTCTGGGTTGAGTAATCCTGAAAGGTTATCTTCCTGAGAGGTATACTGTCGATAGGGAAAATTTTTGGAAGTCTTTCCGTTCTCCATTATAGCCTATGGGATTCATTGGAATGGGTTAGGGTTAGAGTTCAGGACACACTTATGTTCGGGTGAAAATTGGGGTTTGGTTTAGGGTTGGGTAAGTTGTATTTTTGATATCACACTGAATGGTATACTCTTGATGGGGAATATTTTTGGAAGTTTTTCCATTCTCCATTAAAACCTATGGGAATCATTACAGTGAAAGGCAGCCCACGGCTAGGGGGATGGAGTGTCTCCTGTGCTCCGAAGGACCGAAGCAATAAAACGGTCTCCAATAATCCGGCGTTTTAAGGGTTAAGTAACCCTGAAGGGTAACTTAACCCTTAAAACGTTGGATTTCAGGAGAAAATTGGAATCCACTGCTGCGCGCATTTTTGGCACTCCCGGGAAAGGCAGCCCGTCCCTGCGGGCGTGAGGGCCCTTCTGCGACGCCCACGACCGTAGGAATGCGACGGTCTGCAATATTCTGTCATGTTCTGGGTTGAGTAATCCTGAAAGGTTATCTTCCTGAGAGGTATACTGTCGATAGGGAAAATTTTTGGAAGTCTTTCCGTTCTCCATTATAGCCTATGGGATTCATTGGAATGGGTTAGGGTTAGGGTTAGAGTTCAGGACACACTTATGTTCGGGTGAAAATTGGGGTTTGGTTTAGGGTTGGGTAAGTTGTATTTTTGATATCACACTGAATGGTATACTCTTGATGGGGAATATTTTTGGAAGTTTTTCCATTCCCAATTAAAACCTATGGGAATCATTACAGTGAAAGGCAGCCCACGGCTAGGGGGATGGAGTGTCTCCTGTGCTCCGAAGGACCGAAGCAATAAAACGGTCTCCAATAATCCGGCGTTTTAAGGGTTAAGTAACCCTGAAGGGTAACTTAACCCTTAAAACGTTGGATTTCACTAGAAAATTGGAATCCACTGCTGCGCGCATTTTTGGCACTCCCGGGAAAGGCAGCCCGTCCCTGCGGGCGTGAGGGCCCTTCTGCGACGCCCACGACCGAAGGAATGCGACGGTCTGCAAAATGCTGTCATGTTCTGGGTTGAGTAATCCTGAAAGGTTATCTTCCTGAGAGGTATACTGTCGATAGGGAAAATTTTTGGAAGTCTTTCCGTTCTCCATTATAGCCTATGGGATTCATTGGAATGGGTTAGGGTTAGGGTTAGAGTTCAGGACACACTTATGTTCGGGTGAAAATTGGGGTTTGGTTTAGGGTTGGGTAAGATGTATTTTTGATATCACACTGAATGGTATACTCTTGATGGGGAAAATTTTTGGATGTTTTTCCATTCTCCATTAAAACCTATGGGAATCATTACAGTGAAAGGCAGCCCACGGCTAGGGGGATGGAGTGTCTCCTGTGCTCCGAAGGACCGAAGCAATAAAACGGTCTCCAATAATCCGGCGTTTTAAGGGTTAAGTAACCCTGAAGGGTAACTTAACCCTTAAAACCTTGGATTTCAGGAGAAAATTGGAATCCACTGCTGCGCGCATTTTTGGCACTCCAGGGAAAGGCAGCCCGTCCCTGCGGGCGTGAGGGCCCTTCTGCGACGCCCACGACCGTAGGAATGCGACGGTCTGCAAGATTCTGTCATGTTCTGGGTTGAGTAATCCTGAAAGGTTATCTTCCTGAGAGGTATACTGTCGATAGGGAAAATTTTTGGAAGTCTTTCCGTTCTCCATTATAGCCTATGGGATTAATTGGAATGGGTTAGGGTTAGGGTTAGAGTTCAGGACACACTTATGTTCGGGTGAAAATTGGGGTTTGGTTTAGGGTTGGGTAAGATGTATTTTTGATATCACACTGAATGGTATACTCTTGATGGGGAAAATTTTTGGATGTTTTTCCATTCTCCATTAAAACCTATGGGAATCATTACAGTGAAAGGCAGCCCACGGCTAGGGGGATGGAGTGTCTCCTGTGCTCCGAAGGACCGAAGCAATAAAACGGTCTCCAATAATCCGGCGTTTTAAGGGTTAAGTAACCCTGAAGGGTAACTTAACCCTTAAAAGGTTGGATTTCAGGAGAAAATTGGAATCCACTGCTGCGCGCATTTTTGGCACTCCCGGGAAAGGCAGCCCGTCCCTGCGGGCGTGAGGGCCCTTCTGCGACGCCCACGACCGTAGGAATGCGACGGTCTGCAAGATTCTGTCATGTTCTGGGTTGAGTAATCCTGAAAGGTTATCTTCCTGAGAGGTATACTGTCGATAGGGAAAATTTTTGGAAGTCTTTCCGTTCTCCATTATAGCCTATGGGATTCATTGGAATGGGTTAGGGTTAGGCTTAGAGTTCAGGACACACTTATGTTCGGGTGAAAATTGGGGTTTGGTTTAGGGTTGGGTAAGATGTATTTTTGATATCACACTGAATGGTATACTCTTGATGGGGAAAATCTTTGGATGTTTTTCCATTCTCCATTAAAACCTATGGGAATCATTACAGTGAAAGGCAGCCCACGGCTAGGGGGATGGAGTGTCTCCTGTGCTCCGAAGGACCGAAGCAATAAAACGGTCTCCAATAATGCGGCGTTTTAAGGGTTAAGTAACCCTGAAGGGTAACTTAACCCTTAAAACGTTGGATTTCAGGAGAAAATTGGAATCCACTGCTGCGCGCATTTTTGGCACTCCCGGGAAAGGCAGCCCGTCCCTGCGGGCGTGAGGTCCCTTCTGCGACGCCCACGACCGAAGGAATGCGACGGTCTGCAAAATGCTGTCATGTTCTGGGTTGAGTAATCCTGAAAGGTTATCTTCCTGAGAGGTATACTGTCGATAGGGAAAATTTTTGGAAGTCTTTCCGTTCTCCATTATAGCCTATGGGATTCATTGGAATGGGTTAGGGTTAGGGTTAGAGTTCAGGACACACTTATGTTCGGGTGAAAATTGGGGTTTGGTTTAGGGTTGGGTAAGATGTATTTTTGATATCACACTGAATGGTATACTCTTGATGGGGAATATTTTTGGAAGTTTTTCCATTCTCCATTAAAACCTATGGGAATCATTACAGTGAAAGGCAGCCCACGGCTAGGGGGATGGAGTGTCTCCTGTGCTCCGAAGGACCGAAGCAATAAAACGGTCTCCAATAATCCGGCGTTAACTTAACCCTTAAAACGTTGGATTTCAGGAGAAAATTGGAATCCACTGCTGCGCGCATTTTTGGCACTCCCGGGAAAGGCAGCCCATCCCTGCGGGCGTGAGGGCCCTTCTGCGACGCCCACGACCGAAGGAATGCGACGGTCTGCAAAATGCTGTCATGTTCTGGGTTGAGTAATCCTGAAAGGTTATCTTCCTGAGAGGTATACTGTCGATAGGGAAAATTTTTGGAAGTCGCTCCGTTCTCCATTATAGCCTATGGGATTCATTGGAATGTGTTAGGGTTAGAGTTCAGGACACACTTATGTTCGGGTGAAAATTGGGGTTTGGTTTAGGGTTGGGTAAGATGTATTTTTGATATCACACTGAATGGTATACTCTTGATGGGGAAAATTTTTGGATGTTTTTCCATTCTCCATTAAAACCTATGGGAATCATCACAGTGAAAGGCAGCCCACGGCTAGGGCGATGGAGTGTCTCCTGTGCTCCGAAGGACCGAAGCAATAAAACGGTCTCCAATAATCCGGCGTTTTAAGGGTTAAGTAACCCTGAAGGGTAACTTAACCCTTAAAACGTTGGATTTCAGGAGAAAATTGGAATCCACTGCTGCGCGCATTTTTGGCACTCCCGGGAAAGGCAGCCCGTCCCTGCGGGCGTGAGGGCCCTTCTGCGACGCCCACGACCGTAGGAATGCGACGGTCTGCAAGATTCTGTCATGTTCTGGGTTGAGTAATCCTGAAAGGTTATCTTCCTGAGAGGTATACTGTCGATAGGGAAAATTTTTGGAAGTCTTTCCGTTCTCCATTATAGCCTATGGGATTCATTGGAATGGGTTAGGGTTAGGGTTAGAGTTCAGGACACACTTATGTTCGGGTGAAAATTGGGGTTTGGTTTAGGGTTGGGTAAGATGTATTTTTGATATCACACTGAATGGTATACTCTTGATGGGGAATATTTTTGGAAGTTTTTCCATTCTCCATTAAAACCTATGGGAATCATGACAGTGAAAGGCAGCCCACGGCTAGGGGGATGGAGTGTCTCCTGTGCTCCGAAGGACCGAAGCAATAAAACGGTCTCCAATAATCCGGCGTTTTAAGGGTTAAGTAACCCTGAAGGGTAACTTAACCCTTAAAACGTTGGATTTCAGGAGAAGATTGGAATCCACTGCTGCGCGCATTTTTGGCACTCCCGGGAAAGGCAGCCCGTCCCTGCGGGCGTGAGGGCCCTTCTGCGACGCCCACGACCGTAGGAATGCGACGGTCTGCAAGATTCTGTCATGTTCTGGGTTGAGTAATCCTGAAAGGTTATCTTCCTGAGAGGTATACTGTCGATAGGGAAAATTTTTGGAAGTCTTTCCGTTCTCCATTATAGCCTATGGGATTCATTGGAATGGGTTAGGGTTAGGGTTAGAGTTCAAGACACACTTATGTTCGGGTGAAAATTGGGGTTTGGTTTAGGGTTGGGTAAGATGTATTTTTGATATCACACTGAATGGTATACTCTTGATGGGGAAAATTTTTGGATGTTTTTCCATTCTCCATTAAAACCTATGGGAATCATTACAGTGAAAGGCAGCCCACGGCTAGGGGGATGGAGTGTCTCCTGTGCTCCGAAGGACCGAAGCAATAAAACGGTCTCCAATAATCCGGCGTTTTAAGGGTTAAGTAACCCTGAAGGGTAACTTAACCCTTAAAACGTTTGATTTCAGGAGAAAATTGGAATCCACTGCTGCGCGCATTTTTGGCACTCCCGGGAAAGGCAGCCCGTCCCTGCGGGCGTGAGGGCCCTTCTGCGACGCCCACGACCGTAGGAATGCGACGGTCTGCAAGATTCTGTCATGTTCTGGGTTGAGTAATCCTGAAAGGTTATCTTCCTGAGAGGTATACTGTCGATAGGGAAAATTTTTGGAAGTCTTTCCGTTCTCCATTATAGCCTATGGGATTCATTGGAATGGGTTAGGGTTAGGGTTAGAGTTCAGGACACACTTATGTTCGGGTGAAAATTGGGGTTTGGTTTAATGTTGGGTAAGATGTATTTTTGATATCACACTGAATGGTATACTCTTGATGGGGAAAATTTTTGGATGTTTTTCCATTCTCCATTAAAACCTATGGGAATCATTACAGTGAAAGGCAGCCCACGGCTAGGGGGATGGAGTGTCTCCTGTGCTCCGAAGGACCGAAGCAATAAAACGGTCTCCAATAATCCGGCGTTTTAAGGGTTAAGTAACCCTGAAGGGTAACTTAACCCTTAAAACGTTGGATTTCAGGAGAAAATTGGAATCCACTGCTGCGCACATTTTTGGCACTCCCGGGAAAGGCAGCCCGTCCCTGCGGGCGTGAGGGCCCTTCTGCGACGCCCACGACCGTAGGAATGCGACGGTCTGCAAGATTCTGTCATGTTCTGGGTTGAGTAATCCTGAAAGGTTATCTTCCTGAGAGGTATACTGTCGATAGGGAAAATTTTTGGAAGTCTTTCCGTTCTCCATTATAGCCTATGGGATTAATTGGAATGGGTTAGGGTTAGGGTTAGAGTTCAGGACACACTTATGTTCGGGTGAAAATTGGGGTTTGGTTTAGGGTTGGGTAAGATGTATTTTTGATATCACACTGAATGGTATACTCTTGATGGGGAATATTTTTGGAAGTTTTTCCATTCTCCATTAAAACCTATGGGAATCATTACAGTGAAAGGCAGCCCACGGCTAGGGGGATGGAGTGTCTCCTGTGCTCCGAAGGACCGAAGCAATAAAACGGTCTCCAATAATCCGGCGTTTTAAGGGTTAAGTAACCCTGAAGGGTAACTTAACCCTTAAAACGTTGGATTTCAGGAGAAAATTGGAATCCACTGCTGCGCGCATTTTTGGCACTCCCGGGAAAGGCAGCCCGTCCCTGCGGGCGTGAGGGCCCTTCTGCGACGCCCACGACCGAAGGAATGCGACGGTCTGCAAAATGCTGTCATGTTCTGGGTTGAGTAATCCTGAAAGGTTATCTTCCTGAGAGGTATACTGTCGATAGGGAAAATTTTTGGAAGTCGCTCCGTTCTCCATTATAGCCTATGGGATTCATTGGAATGTGTTAGGGTTAGAGTTCAGGACACACTTATGTTCGGGTGAAAATTGGGGTTTGGTTTAGGGTTGGGTAAGATGTATTTTTGATATCACACTGAATGGTATACTCTTGATGGGGAAAATTTTTGGATGTTTTTCCATTCTCCATTAAAACCTATGGGAATCATCACAGTGAAAGGCAGCCCACGGCTAGGGCGATGGAGTGTCTCCTGTGCTCCGAAGGACCGAAGCAATAAAACGGTCTCCAATAATCCGGCGTTTTAAGGGTTAAGTAACCCTGAAGGGTAACTTAACCCTTAAAACGTTGGATTTCAGGAGAAAATTGGAATCCACTGCTGCGCGCATTTTTGGCACTCCCGGGAAAGGCAGCCCGTCCCTGCGGGCGTGAGGGCCCTTCTGCGACGCCCACGACCGTAGGAATGCGACGGTCTGCAAGATTCTGTAATGTTCTGGGTTGAGTAATCCTGAAAGGTTATCTTCCTGAGAGGTATACTGTCGATAGGGAAAATTTTTGGAAGTCTTTCCGTTCTCCATTATAGCCTATGGGATTCATTGGAATGGGTTAGGGTTAGGGTTAGAGTTCAGGACACACTTATGTTCGGGTGAAAATTGGGGTTTGGTTTAGGGTTGGGTAAGATGTATTTTTGATATCACACTGAATGGTATACTCTTGATGGGGAATATTTTTGGAAGTTTTTCCATTCTCCATTAAAACCTATGGGAATCATTACAGTGAAAGGCAGCCCACGGCTAGGGGGATGGAGTGTCTCCTGTGCTCCGAAGGACCGAAGCAATAAAACGGTCTCCAATAATCCGGCGTTAACTTAACCCTTAAAACGTTGGATTTCAGGAGAAAATTGGAATCCACTGCTGCGCGCATTTTTGCCACTCCCGGGAAAGGCAGCCCGTCCCTGCGGGCGTGAGGGCCCTTCTGCGACGCCCACGACCGTAGGAATGCGACGGTCTGCAAGATTCTGTCATGTTCTGGGTTGAGTAATCCTGAAAGGTTATCTTCCTGAGAGGTATACTGTCGATAGGGAAAATTTTTGGAAGTCTTTCCGTTCTCCATTATAGCCTATGGGATTAATTGGAATGGGTTAAGGTTAGGGTTAGAGTTCAGGACACACTTATGTTCGGGTGAAAATTGGGGTTTGGTTTAGGGTTGGGTAAGTTGTATTTTTGATATCACACTGAATGGTATACTCTTGATGGGGAATATTTTTGGAAGTTTTTCCATTCTCCATTAAAACCTATGGGAATCATTACAGTGAAAGGCAGCCCACGGCTAGGGGGATGGAGTGTCTCCTGTGCTCCGAAGGACCGAAGCAATAAAACGGTCTCCAATAATCCGGCGTTTTAAGGGTTAAGTAACCCTGAAGGGTAACTTAACCCTTAAAACGTTGGATTTCAGGAGAAAATTGGAATCCACTGCTGCGCACATTTTTGGCACTCCCGGGAAAGGCAGCCCGTCCCTGCGGGCGTGAGGGCCCTTCTGCGACGCCCACGACCGTAGGAATGCGACGGTCTGCAAGATTCTGTCATGTTCTGGGTTGAGTAATCCTGAAAGGTTATCTTCCTAAGAGGTATACTGTCGATAGGGAAAATTTTTGGAAGTCTTTCCGTTCTCCATTATAGCCTATGGGATTAATTGGAATGGGTTAGGGTTAGGGTTAGAGTTCAGGACACACTTATGTTCGGGTGAAAATTGAGGTTTGGTTTAGGGTTGGGTAAGATGTATTTTTGATATCACACTGAATGGTATACTCTTGATGGGGAAAATTTTTGGATGTTTTTCCATTCTCCATTAAAACCTATGGGAATCATTACAGTGAAAGGCAGCCCACGGCTAGGGGGATGGAGTGTCTCCTGTGCTCCGAAGGACCGAAGCAATAAAACGGTCTCCAATAATCCGGCGTTTTAAGGGTTAAGTAACCCTGAAGGGTAACTTAACCCTTAAAACGTTGGATTTCAGGAGAAAATTGGAATCCACTGCTGCGCGCATTTTTGGCACTCCCGGGAAAGGCAGCCCGTCCCTGCGGGCGTGAGGGCCCTTCTGCGACGCCCACGACCGTAGGAATGCGACGGTCTGCAAGATTCTGTCATGTTCTGGGTTGAGTAATCCTGAAAGGTTATCTTCCTGAGAGGTATACTGTCGATAGGGAAAATTTTTGGAAGTCTTTCCGTTCTCCATTATAGCCTATGGGATTAATTGGAATGGGTTAGGGTTAGGGTTAGAGTTCAGGACACACTTATGTTTGGGTGAAAATTGGGGTTTGGTTTAGGGTTGGGTAAGATGTATTTTTGATATCACACTGAATGGTATACTCTTGATGGGGAATATTTTTGGAAGTTTTTCCATTCTCCATTAAAACCTATGGGAATCATTACAGTGAAAGGCAGCCCACGGCTAGGGGGATGGAGTGTCTCCTGTGCTCCGAAGGACCGAAGCAATAAAACGGTCTCCAATAATCCGGCGTTTTAAGGGTTAAGTAACCCTGAAGGGTAACTTAACCCTTAAAACGTTGGATTTCAGGAGAAAATTGGAATCCACTGCTGCGCGCATTTTTGGCACTCCCGGGAAAGGCAGCCCGTCCCTGCGGGCGTGAGGGCCCTTCTGCGACGCCCACGACCGAAGGAATGCGACGGTCTGCAAAATGCTGTCATGTTCTGGGTTGAGTAATCCTGAAAGGTTATCTTCCTGAGAGGTATACTGTCGATAGGGAAAATTTTTGGAAGTCTTTCCGTTCTCCATTATAGCCTATGGGATTCATTGGAATGGGTTAGGGTTAGGGTTAGAGTTCAGGACACACTTATGTTCGGGTGAAAATTGGGGTTTGGTTTAGGGTTGGGTAAGATGTATTTTTGATATCACACTGAATGGTATACTCTTGATGGGGAATATTTTTGGAAGTTTTTCCATTCTCCATTAAAACCTATGGGAATCATTACAGTGAAAGGCAGCCCACGGCTAGGGGGATGGAGTGTCTCCTGTGCTCCGAAGGACCGAAGCAATAAAACGGTCTCCAATAATCCGGCGTTAACTTAACCCTTAAAACGTTGGATTTCAGGAGAAAATTGGAATCCACTGCTGCGCGCATTTTTGGCACTCCCGGGAAAGGCAGCCCATCCCTGCGGGCGTGAGGGCCCTTCTGCGACGCCCACGACCGAAGGAATGCGACGGTCTGCAAAATGCTGTCATGTTCTGGGTTGAGTAATCCTGAAAGGTTATCTTCCTGAGAGGTATACTGTCGATAGGGAAAATTTTTGGAAGTCGCTCCGTTCTCCATTATAGCCTATGGGATTCATTGGAATGTGTTAGGGTTAGAGTTCAGGACACACTTATGTTCGGGTGAAAATTGGGGTTTGGTTTAGGGTTGGGTAAGATGTATTTTTGATATCACACTGAATGGTATACTCTTGATGGGGAAAATTTTTGGATGTTTTTCCATTCTCCATTAAAACCTATGGGAATCATCACAGTGAAAGGCAGCCCACGGCTAGGGCGATGGAGTGTCTCCTGTGCTCCGAAGGACCGAAGCAATAAAACGGTCTCCAATAATCCGGCGTTTTAAGGGTTAAGTAACCCTGAAGGGTAACTTAACCCTTAAAACGTTGGATTTCAGGAGAAAATTGGAATCCACTGCTGCGCGCATTTTTGGCACTCCCGGGAAAGGCAGCCCGTCCCTGCAGGCGTGAGGGCCCTTCTGCGACGCCCACGACCGTAGGAATGCGACGGTCTGCAAGATTCTGTCATGTTCTGGGTTGAGTAATCCTGAAAGGTTATCTTCCTGAGAGGTATACTGTCGATAGGGAAAAATTTTGGAAGTCTTTCCGTTCTCCATTATAGCCTATGGGATTCATTGGAATGGGTTAGGGTTAGGGTTAGAGTTCAGGACACACTTATGTTCGGGTGAAAATTGGGGTTTGGTTTAGGGTTGGGTAAGATGTATTTTTGATATCACACTGAATGGTATACTCTTGATGGGGAATATTTTTGGAAGTTTTTCCATTCTCCATTAAAACCTATGGGAATCATTACAGTGAAAGGCAGCCCACGGCTAGGGGGATGGAGTGTCTCCTGTGCTCCGAAGGACCGAAGCAATAAAACGGTCTCCAATAATCCGGCGTTTTAAGGGTTAAGTAACCCTGAAGGGTAACTTAACCCTTAAAACGTTGGATTTCAGGAGAAAATTGGAATCCACTGCTGCGCGCATTTTTGGCACTCCCGGGAAAGGCAGCCCGTCCCTGCGGGCGTGAGGGCCCTTCTGCGACGCCCACGACCGTAGGAATGCGACGGTCTGCAAGATTCTGTCATGTTCTGGGTTGAGTAATCCTGAAAGGTTATCTTCCTGAGAGGTATACTGTCGATAGGGAAAATTTTTGGAAGTCTTTCCGTTCTCCATTATAGCCTATGGGATTCATTGGAATGGGTTAGGGTTAGGGTTAGAGTTCAGGACACACTTATGTTCGGGTGAAAATTGGGGTTTGGTTTAGGGTTGGGTAAGATGTATTTTTGATATCACACTGAATGGTATACTCTTGATGGGGAATATTTTTGGAAGTTTTTCCATTCTCCATTAAAACCTATGGGAATCATTACAGTGAAAGGCAGCCCACGGCTAGGGGGATGGAGTGTCTCCTGTGCTCCGAAGGACCGAAGCAATAAAACGGTCTCCAATAATCCGGCGTTAACTTAACCCTTAAAACGTTGGATTTCAGGAGAAAATTGGAATCCACTGCTGCGCGCATTTTTGGCACTCCCGGGAAAGGCAGCCCGTCCCTGCGGGCGTGAGGGCCCTTCTGCGACGCCCACGACCGAAGGAATGCGACGGTCTGCAAAATGCTGTCATGTTCTGGGTTGAGTAATCCTGAAAGGTTATCTTCCTGAGAGGTATACTGTCGATAGGGAAAATTTTTGGAAGTCGCTCCGTTCTCCATTATAGCCTATGGGATTCATTGGAATGTGTTAGGGTTAGAGTTCAGGACACACTTATGTTCGGGTGAAAATTGGGGTTTGGTTTAGGGTTGGGTAAGATGTATTTTTGATATCACACTGAATGGTATACTCTTGATGGGGAAAATTTTTGGATGTTTTTCCATTCTCCATTAAGACCTATGGGAATCATCACAGTGAAAGGCAGCCCACGGCTAGGGCGATGGAGTGTCTCCTGTGCTCCGAAGGACCGAAGCAATAAAACGGTCTCCAATAATCCGGCGTTTTAAGGGTTAAGTAACCCTGAAGGGTAACTTAACCCTTAAAACGTTGGATTTCAGGAGAAAATTGGAATCCACTGCTGCGCGCATTTTTGGCACTCCCGGGAAAGGCAGCCCGTCCCTGCGGGCGTGAGGGCCCTTCTGCGACGCCCACGACCATAGGAATGCGACGGTCTGCAAGATTCTGTAATGTTCTGGGTTGAGTAATCCTGAAAGGTTATCTTCCTGAGAGGTATACTGTCGATAGGGAAAATTTTTGGAAGTCTTTCCGTTCTCCATTATAGCCTATGGGATTCATTGGAATGGGTTAGGGTTAGGGTTAGAGTTCAGGACACACTTATGTTCGGGTGAAAATTGGGGTTTGGTTTAGGGTTGGGTAAGATGTATTTTTGATATCACACTGAATGGTATACTCTTGATGGGGAATATTTTTGGAAGTTTTTCCATTCTCCATTAAAACCTATGGGAATCATTACAGTGAAAGGCAGCCCACGGCTAGGGGGATGGAGTGTCTCCTGTGCTCCGAAGGACCGAAGCAATAAAACGGTCTCCAATAATCCGGCGTTTTAAGGGTTAAGTAACCCTGAAGGGTAACTTAACCCTTAAAACGTTGGATTTCAGGAGAAAATTGGAATCCACTGCTGCGCGCATTTTTGGCACTCCCGGGAAAGGCAGCCCGTCCCTGCGGGCGTGAGGGCCCTTCTGCGACGCCCACGACCGTAGGAATGCGACGGTCTGCAAGATTCTGTCATGTTCTGGGTTGAGTAATCCTGAAAGGTTATCTTCCTGAGAGGTATACTGTCGATAGGGAAAATTTTTGGAAGTCTTTCCGTTCTCCATTATAGCCTATGGGATTCATTGGAATGGGTTAGGGTTAGGGTTAGAGTTCAAGACACACTTATGTTCGGGTGAAAATTGGGGTTTGGTTTAGGGTTGGGTAAGATGTATTTTTGATATCACACTGAATGGTATACTCTTGATGGGGAAAATTTTTGGATGTTTTTCCATTCTCCATTAAAACCTATGGGAATCATTACAGTGAAAGGCAGCCCACGGCTAGGGGGATGGAGTGTCTCCTGTGCTCCGAAGGACCGAAGCAATAAAACGGTCTCCAATAATCCGGCGTTTTAAGGGTTAAGTAACCCTGAAGGGTAACTTAACCCTTAAAACGTTGGATTTCAGGAGAAAATTGGAATCCACTGCTGCGCGCATTTTTGGCACTCCCGGGAAAGGCAGCCCGTCCCTGCGGGCGTGAGGGCCCTTCTGCGACGCCCACGACCGTAGGAATGCGACGGTCTGCAAGATTCTGTCATGTTCTGGGTTGAGTAATCCTGAAAGGTTATCTTCCTGAGAGGTATACTGTCGATAGGGAAAATTTTTGGAAGTCTTTCCGTTCTCCATTATAGCCTATGGGATTCATTGGAATGGGTTAGGGTTAGGGTTAGAGTTCAGGACACACTTATGTTCGGGTGAAAATTGGGGTTTGGTTTAGGGTTGGGTAAGATGTATTTTTGATATCACACTGAATGGTATACTCTTGATGGGGAATATTTTTGGAAGTTTTTCCATTCTCCATTAAAACCTATGGGAATCATTACAGTGAAAGTCAGCCCACGGCTAGGGGGATGGAGTGTCTCCTGTGCTCCGAAGGACCGAAGCAATAAAACGGTCTCCAATAATGCGGCGTTTTAAGGGTTAAGTAACCCTGAAGGGTAACTTAACCCTTAAAACGTTGGATTTCAGGAGAAAATTGGAATCCACTGCTGCGCGCATTTTTGGCACTCCCGGGAAAGGCAGCCCGTCCCTGCGGGCGTGAGGGCCCTTCTGCGACGCCCACGACCGTAGGAATGCGACGGTCTGCAAGATTCTGTCATGTTCTGGGTTGAGTAATCCTGAAAGGTTATCTTCCTGAGAGGTATACTGTCGATAGGGAAAATTTTTGGAAGTCTTTCCGTTCTCCATTATAGCCTATGGGATTAATTGGAATGGGTTAGGGTTAGGGTTAGAGTTCAGGACACACTTATGTTCGGGTGAAAATTGGGGTTTGGTTTAGGGTTGGGTAAGATGTATTTTTGATATCACACTGAATGGTATACTCTTGATGGGGAAAATTTTTGGATGTTTTTCCATTCTCCATTAAAACCTATGGGAATCATTACAGTGAAAGGCAGCCCACGGCTAGGGGGATGGAGTGTCTCCTGTGCTCCGAAGGACCGAAGCAATAAAACGGTCTCCAATAATCCGGCGTTTTAAGGGTTAAGTAACCCTGAAGGGTAACTTAACCCTTAAAACGTTGGATTTCAGGAGAAAATTGGAATCCACTGCTGCGCGCATTTTTGGCACTCCCGGGAAAGGCAGCCCGTCCCTGCGGGCGTGAGGGCCCTTCTGCGACGCCCACGACCGTAGGAATGCGACGGTCTGCAAGATTCTGTCATGTTCTGGGTTGAGTAATCCTGAAAGGTTATCTTCCTGAGAGGTATACTGTCGATAGGGAAAATTTTTGGAAGTCTTTCCGTTCTCCATTATAGCCTATGGGATTCATTGGAATGGGTTAGGGTTAGGGTTAGAGTTCAAGACACACTTATGTTCGGGTGAAAATTGGGGTTTGGTTTAGGGTTGGGTAAGATGTATTTTTGATATCACACTGAATGGTATACTCTTGATGGGGAAAATTTTTGGATGTTTTTCCATTCTCCATTAAAACCTATGGGAATCATTACAGTGAAAGGCAGCCCACGGCTAGGGGGATGGAGTGTCTCCTGTGCTCCGAAGGACCGAAGCAATAAAACGGTCTCCAATAATCCGGCGTTTTAAGGGTTAAGTAACCCTGAAGGGTAACTTAACCCTTAAAACGTTGGATTTCAGGAGAAAATTGGAATCCACTGCTGCGCGCATTTTTGGCACTCCCGGGAAAGGCAGCCCGTCCCTGCGGGCGTGAGGGCCCTTCTGCGACGCCCTCGACCGTAGGAATGCGACGGTCTGCAAGATTCTGTCATGTTCTGGGTTGAGTAATCCTGAAAGGTTATCTTCCTGAGAGGTATACTGTCGATAGGGAAAATTTTTGGAAGTCTTTCCGTTCTCCATTATAGCCTATGGGATTCATTGGAATGGGTTAGGGTTAGGGTTAGAGTTCAGGACACACTTATGTTCGGGTGAAAATTGGGGTTTGGTTTAGGGTTGGGTAAGATGTATTTTTGATATCACACTGAATGGTATACTCTTGATGGGGAATATTTTTGGAAGTTTTTCCATTCTCCATTAAAACCTATGGGAATCATTACAGTGAAAGGCAGCCCACGGCTAGGGGGATGGAGTGTCTCCTGTGCTCCGAAGGACCGAAGCAATAAAACGGTCTCCAATAATCCGGCGTTTTAAGGGTTAAGTAACCCTGAAGGGTAACTTAACCCTTAAAACGTTGGATTTCAGGAGAAAATTGGAATCCACTGCTGCGCGCATTTTTGGCACTCCCGGGAAAGGCAGCCCGTCCCTGCGGGCGTGAGGGCCCTTCTGCGACGCCCACGACCGTAGGAATGCGACGGTCTGCAAGATTCTGTCATGTTCTGGGTTGAGTAATCCTGAAAGGTTATCTTCCTGAGAGGTATACTGTCGATAGGGAAAATTTTTGGAAGTCTTTCCGTTCTCCATTATAGCCTATGGGATTCATTGGAATGGGTTAGGGTTAGAGTTCAAGACACACTTATGTTCGGGTGAAAATTGGGGTTTGGTTTAGGGTTGGGTAAGATGTATTTTTGATATCACACTGAATGGTATACTCTTGATGGGGAAAATTTTTGGATGTTTTTCCATTCTCCATTAAAACCTATGGGAATCATTACAGTGAAAGGCAGCCCACGGCTAGGGGGATGGAGTGTCTCCTGTGCTCCGAAGGACCGAAGCAATAAAACGGTCTCCAATAATCCGGCGTTTTAAGGGTTAAGTAACCCTGAAGGGTAACTTAACCCTTAAAACGTTGGATTTCAGGAGAAAATTGGAATCCACTGCTGCGCGCATTTTTGGCACTCCCGGGAAAGGCAGCCCGTCCCTGCGGGCGTGAGGGCCCTTCTGCGACGCCCACGACCGTAGGAATGCGACGGTCTGCAAGATTCTGTCATGTTCTGGGTTGAGTAATCCTGAAAGGTTATCTTCCTGAGAGGTATACTGTCGATAGGGAAAATTTTTGGAAGTCTTTCCGTTCTCCATTATAGCCTATGGGATTCATTGGAATGGGTTAGGGTTAGGGTTAGAGTTCAGGACACACTTATGTTCGGGTGAAAATTGGGGTTTGGTTTAGGGTTGGGTAAGATGTATTTTTGATATCACACTGAATGGTATACTCTTGATGGGGAATATTTTTGGAAGTTTTTCCATTCTCCATTAAAACCTATGGGAATCATTACAGTGAAAGGCAGCCCACGGCTAGGGGGATGGAGTGTCTCCTGTGCTCCGAAGGACCGAAGCAATAAAACGGTCTCCAATAATCCGGCGTTTTAAGGGTTAAGTAACCCTGAAGGGTAACTTAACCCTTAAAACGTTGGATTTCAGGAGAAAATTGGAATCCACTGCTGCGCGCATTTTTGGCACTCCCGGGAAAGGCAGCCCGTCCCTGCGGGCGTGAGGGCCCTTCTGCGACGCCCACGACCGTAGGAATGCGACGGTCTGCAAGATTCTGTCATGTTCTGGGTTGAGTAATCCTGAAAGGTTATCTTCCTGAGAGGTATACTGTCGATAGGGAAAATTTTTGGAAGTCTTTCCGTTCTCCATTATAGCCTATGGGATTAATTGGAATGGGTTAGGGTTAGGGTTAGAGTTCAGGACACACTTATGTTCGGGTGAAAATTGGGGTTTGGTTTAGGGTTGGGTAAGATGTATTTTTGATATCACACTGAATGGTATACTCTTGATGGGGAAAATTTTTGGATGTTTTTCCATTCTCCATTAAAACCTATGGGAATCATTACAGTGAAAGGCAGCCCACGGCTAGGGGGATGGAGTGTCTCCTGTGCTCCGAAGGACCGAAGCAATAAAACGGTCTCCAATAATCCGGCGTTTTAAGGGTTAAGTAACCCTGAAGGGTAACTTAACCCTTAAAACGTTGGATTTCAGGAGAAAATTGGAATCCACTGCTGCGCGCATTTTTGGCACTCCCGGGAAAGGCAGCCCGTCCCTGCGGGCGTGAGGGCCCTTCTGCGACGCCCACGACCGTAGGAATGCGACGGTCTGCAAGATTCTGTCATGTTCTGGGTTGAGTAATCCTGAAAGGTTATCTTCCTGAGAGGTATACTGTCGATAGGGAAAATTTTTGGAAGTCTTTCGGTTCTCCATTATAGCCTATGGGATTAATTGGAATGGGTTAGGGTTAGGGTTAGAGTTCAGGACACACTTATGTTCGGGTGAAAATTGGGGTTTGGTTTAGGGTTGGGTAAGATGTATTTTTGATATCACACTGAATGGTATACTCTTGATGGGGAAAATTTTTGGATGTTTTTCCATTCTCCATTAAAACCTATGGGAATCATCACAGTGAAAGGCAGCCCACGGCTAGGGGGATGGAGTGTCTCCTGTGCTCCGAAGGACCGAAGCAATAAAACGGTCTCCAATAATCCGGCGTTTTAAGGGTTAAGTAACCCTGAAGGGTAACTTAACCCTTAAAACGTTGGATTTCAGGAGAAAATTGGAATCCACTGCTGCGCGCATTTTTGGCACTCCCGGGAAAGGCAGCCCGTCCCTGCGGGCGTGAGGGCCCTTCTGCGACGCCCACGACCGTAGGAATGCGACGGTCTGCAAGATTCTGTCATGTTCTGGGTTGAGTAATCCTGAAAGGTTATCTTCCTGAGAGGTATACTGTCGATAGGGAAAATTTTTGGAAGTCTTTCCGTTCTCCATTATAGCCTATGGGATTAATTGGAATGCGTTAAGGTTAGGGTTAGAGTTCAGGACACACTTATGTTCGGGTGAAAATTGGGGTTTGGTTTAGGGTTGGGTAAGTTGTATTTTTGATATCACACTGAATGGTATACTCTTGATGGGGAATATTTTTGGAAGTTTTTCCATTCTCCATTAAAACCTATGGGAATCATTACAGTGAAAGGCAGCCCACGGCTAGGGGGATGGAGTGTCTCCTGTGCTCCGAAGGACCGAAGCAATAAAACGGTCTCCAATAATCCGGCGTTTTAAGGGTTAAGTAACCCTGAAGGGTAACTTAACCCTTAAAACGTTGGATTTCAGGAGAAAATTGGAATCCACTGCTGCGCACATTTTTGGCACTCCCGGGAAAGGCAGCCCGTCCCTGCGGGCGTGAGGGCCCTTCTGCGACGCCCACGACCGTAGGAATGCGACGGTCTGCAAGATTCTGTCATGTTCTGGGTTGAGTAATCCTGAAAGGTTATCTTCCTGAGAGGTATACTGTCGATAGGGAAAATTTTTGGAAGTCTTTCCGTTCTCCATTATAGCCTATGGGATTAATTGGAATGGGTTAGGGTTAGGGTTAGAGTTCAGGACACACTTATGTTCGGGTGAAAATTGGGGTTTGGTTTAGGGTTGGGTAAGATGTATTTTTGATATCACACTGAATGGTATACTCTTGATGGGGAAAATTTTTGGATGTTTTTCCATTCTCCATTAAAACCTATGGGAATCATTACAGTGAAAGGCAGCCCACGGCTAGGGGGATGGAGTGTCTCCTGTGCTCCGAAGGACCGAAGCAATAAAACGGTCTCCAATAATCCGGCGTTTTAAGGGTTAAGTAACCCTGAAGGGTAACTTAACCCTTAAAACGTTGGATTTCAGGAGAAAATTGGAATCCACTGCTGCGCGCATTTTGGGCACTCCCGGGAAAGGCAGCCCGTCCCTGCGGGCGTGAGGGCCCTTCTGCGACGCCCACGACCGTAGGAATGCGACGGTCTGCAAGATTCTGTCATGTTCTGGGTTGAGTAATCCTGAAAGGTTATCTTCCTGAGAGGTATACTGTCGATAGGGAAAATTTTTGGAAGTCTTTCCGTTCTCCATTATAGCCTATGGGATTAATTGGAATGGGTTAGGGTTAGGGTTAGAGTTCAGGACACACTTATGTTCGGGTGAAAATTGGGGTTTGGTTTAGGGTTGGGTAAGATGTATTTTTGATATCACACTGAATGGTATACTCTTGATGGGGAATATTTTTGGAAGTTTTTCCATTCTCCATTAAAACCTATGGGAATCATTACAGTGAAAGGCAGCCCACGGCTAGGGGGATGGAGTGTCTCCTGTGCTCCGAAGGACCGAAGCAATAAAACGGTCTCCAATAATCCGGCGTTTTAAGGGTTAAGTAACCCTGAAGGGTAACTTAACCCTTAAAACGTTGGATTTCAGGAGAAAATTGGAATCCACTGCTGCGCGCATTTTTGGCACTCCCGGGAAAGGCAGCCCGTCCCTGCGGGCGTGAGGGCCCTTCTGCGACGCCCACGACCGTAGGAATGCGACGGTCTGCAATATTCTGTCATGTTCTGGGTTGAGTAATCCTGAAAGGTTATCTTCCTGAGAGGTATACTGTCGATAGGGAAAATTTTTGGAAGTCTTTCCGTTCTCCATTATAGCCTATGGGATTCATTGGAATGGGTTAGGGTTAGGGTTAGAGTACAGGACACACTTATGTTCGGGTGAAAATTGGGGTTTGGTTTAGGGTTGGGTAAGATGTATTTTTGATATCACACTGAATGGTATACTCTTGATGGGGAATATTTTTGGAAGTTTTTCCATTCTCCATTAAAACCTATGGGAATCATTACAGTGAAAGGCAGCCCACGGCTAGGGGGATGGAGTGTCTCCTGTGCTCCGAAGGACCGAAGCAATAAAACGGTCTCCAATAATCCGGCGTTTTAAGGGTTAAGTAACCCTGAAGGGTAACTTAACCCTTAAAACGTTGGATTTCAGGAGAAAATTGGAATCCACTGCTGGGCGCATTTTTGGCACTCCCGGGAAAGGCAGCCCGTCCCTGCGGGCGTTAGGGCCCTTCTGCGACGCCCACGACCGAAGGAATGCGACGGTCTGCAAAATGCTGTCATGTTCTGGGTTGAGTAATCCTGAAAGGTTATCTTCCTGAGAGGTATACTGTCGATAGGGAAAATTTTTGGAAGTCTTTCCGTTCTCCATTATAGCCTATGGGATTCATTGGAATGGGTTAGGGTTAGGGTTAGAGTTCAGGACACACTTATGTTCGGGTGAAAATTGGGGTTTGGTTTAGGGTTGGGTAAGATGTATTTTTGATATCACACTGAATGGTATACTCTTGATGGGGAATATTTTTGGAAGTTTTTCCATTCTCCATTAAAACCTATGGGAATCATTACAGTGAAAGGCAGCCCACGGCTAGGGGGATGGAGTGTCTCCTGTGCTCCGAAGGACCGAAGCAATAAAACGATCTCCAATAATCCGGCGTTAACTTAACCCTTAAAACGTTGGATTTCAGGAGAAAATTGGAATCCACTGCTGCGCGCATTTTTGGCACTCCCGGGAAAGGCAGCCCATCCCTGCGGGCGTGAGGGCCCTTCTGCGACGCCCACGACCGAAGGAATGCGACGGTCTGCAAAATGCTGTCATGTTCTGGGTTGAGTAATCCTGAAAGGTTATCTTCCTGAGAGGTATACTGTCGATAGGGAAAAGTTTTGGAAGTCGCTCCGTTCTCCATTATAGCCTATGGGATTCATTGGAATGTGTTAGGGTTAGAGTTCAGGACACACTTATGTTCGGGTGAAAATTGGGGTTTGGTTTAGGGTTGGGTAAGATGTATTTTTGATATCACACTGAATGGTATACTCTTGATGGGGAAAATTTTTGGATGTTTTTCCATTCTCCATTAAAACCTATGGGAATCATCACAGTGAAAGGCAGCCCACGGCTAGGGCGATGGAGTGTCTCCTGTGCTCCGAAGGACCGAAGCAATAAAACGGTCTCCAATAATCCGGCGTTTTAAGGGTTAAGTAACCCTGAAGGGTAACTTAACCCTTAAAACGTTGGATTTCAGGAGAAAATTGGAATCCACTGCTGCGCGCATTTTTGGCACTCCCGGGAAAGGCAGCCCGTCCCTGCGGGCGTGAGGGCCCTTCTGCGACGCCCACGACCGTAGGAATGCGACGGTCTGCAAGATTCTGTCATGTTCTGGGTTGAGTAATCCTGAAAGGTTATCTTCCTGAGAGGTATACTGTCGATAGGGAAAATTTTTGGAAGTCTTTCCGTTCTCCATTATAGCCTATGGGATTCATTGGAATGGGTTAGGGTTAGGGTTAGAGTTCAGGACACACTTATGTTCGGGTGAAAATTGGGGTTTGGTTTAGGGTTGGGTAAGATGTATTTTTGATATCACACTGAATGGTATACTCTTGATGGGGAATATTTTTGGAAGTTTTTCCATTCTCCATTAAAACCTATGGGAATCATTACAGTGAAAGGCAGCCCACGGCTAGGGGGATGGAGTGTCTCCTGTGCTCCGAAGGACCGAAGCAATAAAACGGTCTCCAATAATCCGGCGTTTTAAGGGTTAAGTAACCCTGAAGGGTAACTTAACCCTTAAAACGTTGGATTTCAGGAGAAAATTGGAATCCACTGCTGCGCGCATTTTTGGCACTCCCGGGAAAGGCAGCCCGTCCCTGCGGGCGTGAGGGCCCTTCTGCGACGCCCACGACCGTAGGAATGCGACGGTCTGCAAGATTCTGTCATGTTCTGGGTTGAGTAATCCTGAAAGGTTATCTTCCTGAGAGGTATACTGTCGATAGGGAAAATTTTTGGAAGTCTTTCCGTTCTCCATTATAGCCTATGGGATTAATTGGAATGGGTTAGGGTTAGGGTTAGAGTTCAGGACACACTTATGTTCGGGTGAAAATTGGGGTTTGGTTTAGGGTTGGGTAAGATGTATTTTTGATATCACACTGAATGGTATACTCTTGATGGGGAATATTTTTGGAAGTTTTTCCATTCTCCATTAAAACCTATGGGAATCATTACAGTGAAAGGCAGCCCACGGCTAGGGGGATGGAGTGTCTCCTGTGCTCCAAAGGACCGAAGCAATAAAACGGTCTCCAATAATCCGGCGTTTTAAGGGTTAAGTAACCCTGAAGGGTAACTTAACCCTTAAAACGTTGGATTTCAGGAGAAAATTGGAATCCACTGCTGGGCGCATTTTTGGCACTCCCGGGAAAGGCAGCCCGTCCCTGCGGGCGTGAGGGCCCTTCTGCGACGCCCACGACCGAAGGAATGCGACGGTCTGCAAAATGCTGTCATGTTCTGGGTTGAGTAATCCTGAAAGGTTATCTTCCTGAGAGGTATACTGTCGATAGGGAAAATTTTTGGAAGTCTTTCCGTTCTCCATTATAGCCTATGGGATTCATTGGAATGGGTTAGGGTTAGGGTTAGAGTTCAGGACACACTTATGTTCGGGTGAAAATTGGGGTTTGGTTTAGGGTTGGGTAAGATGTATTTTTGATATCACACTGAATGGTATACTCTTGATGGGGAATATTTTTGGAAGTTTTTCCATTCTCCATTAAAACCTATGGGAATCATTACAGTGAAAGGCAGCCCACGGCTAGGGGGATGGAGTGTCTCCTGTGCTCCGAAGGACCGAAGCAATAAAACGGTCTCCAATAATCCGGCGTTAACTTAACCCTTAAAACGTTGGATTTCAGGAGAAAATTGGAATCCACTGCTGCGCGCATTTTTGGCACTCCCGGGAAAGGCAGCCCATCCCTGCGGGCGTGAGGGCCCTTCTGCGACGCCCACGACCGAAGGAATGCGACGGTCTGCAAAATGCTGTCATGTTCTGGGTTGAGTAATCCTGAAAGGTTATCTTCCTGAGAGGTATACTGTCGATAGGGAAAATTTTTGGAAGTCGCTCCGTTCTCCATTATAGCCTATGGGATTCATTGGAATGTGTTAGGGTTAGAGTTCAGGACACACTTATGTTCGGGTGAAAATTGGGGTTTGGTTTAGGGTTGGGTAAGATGTATTTTTGATATCACACTGAATGGTATACTCTTGATGGGGAAAATTTTTGGATGTTTTTCCATTCTCCATTAAAACCTATGGGAATCATCACAGTGAAAGGCAGCCCACGGCTAGGGCGATGGAGTGTCTCCTGTGCTCCGAAGGACCGAAGCAATAAAACGGTCTCCAATAATCCGGCGTTTTAAGGGTTAAGTAACCCTGAAGGGTAACTTAACCCTTAAAACGTTGGATTTCAGGAGAAAATTGGAATCCACTGCTGCGCGCATTTTTGGCACTCCCGGGAAAGGCAGCCCGTCCCTGCGGGCGTGAGGGCCCTTCTGCGACGCCCACGACCGTAGGAATGCGACGGTCTGCAAGATTCTGTCATGTTCTGGGTTGAGTAATCCTGAAAGGTTATCTTCCTGAGAGGTATACTGTCGATAGGGAAAATTTTTGGAAGTCTTTCCGTTCTCCATTATAGCCTATGGGATTCATTGGAATGGGTTAGGGTTAGGGTTAGAGTTCAGGACACACTTATGTTCGGGTGAAAATTGGGGTTTGGTTTAGGGTTGGGTAAGTTGTATTTTTGATATCACACTGAATGGTATACTCTTGATGGGGAATATTTTTGGAAGTTTTTCCATTCCCAATTAATACCTATGGGAATCATTACAGTGAAAGGCAGCCCACGGCTAGGGGGATGGAGTGTCTCCTGTGCTCCGAAGGACCGAAGCAATAAAACGGTCTCCAATAATCCGGCGTTTTAAGGGTTAAGTAACCCTGAAGGGTAACTTAACCCTTAAAACGTTGGATTTCACTAGAAAATTGGAATCCACTGCTGCGCGCATTTTTGGCACTCCCGGGAAAGGCAGCCCGTCCCTGCGGGCGTGAGGGCCCTTCTGCGACGCCCACGACCGAAGGAATGCGACGGTCTGCAAAATGCTGTCATGTTCTGGGTTGAGTAATCCTGAAAGGTTATCTTCCTGAGAGGTATACTGTCGATAGGGAAAATTTTTGGAAGTCTTTCCGTTCTCCATTATAGCCTATGGGATTCATTGGAATGGGTTAGGGTTAGGGTTAGAGTTCAGGACACACTTATGTTCGGGTGAAAATTGGGGTTTGGTTTAGGGTTGGGTAAGATGTATTTTTGATATCACACTGAATGGTATACTCTTGATGGGGAAAATTTTTGGATGTTTTTCCATTCTCCATTAAAACCTATGGGAATCATTACAGTGAAAGGCAGCCCACGGCTAGGGGGATGGAGTGTCTCCTGTGCTCCGAAGGACCGAAGCAATAAAACGGTCTCCAATAATCCGGCGTTTTAAGGGTTAAGTAACCCTGAAGGGTAACTTAACCCTTAAAACGTTGGATTTCAGGAGAAAATTGGAATCCACTGCTGCGCGCATTTTGGGCACTCCCGGGAAAGGCAGCCCGTCCCTGCGGGCGTGAGGGCCCTTCTGCGACGCCCACGACCGTAGGAATGCGACGGTCTGCAAGATTCTGTCATGTTCTGGGTTGAGTAATCCTGAAAGGTTATCTTCCTGAGAGGTATACTGTCGATAGGGAAAATTTTTGGAAGTCTTTCCGTTCTCCATTATAGCCTATGGGATTAATTGGAATGGGTTAGGGTTAGGGTTAGAGTTCAGGACACACTTATGTTCGGGTGAAAATTGGGGTTTGGTTTAGGGTTGGGTAAGATGTATTTTTGATATCACACTGAATGGTATACTCTTGATGGGGAATATTTTTGGAAGTTTTTCCATTCTCCATTAAAACCTATGGGAATCATTACAGTGAAAGGCAGCCCACGGCTAGGGGGATGGAGTGTCTCCTGTGCTCCGAAGGACCGAAGCAATAAAACGGTCTCCAATAATCCGGCGTTTTAAGGGTTAAGTAACCCTGAAGGGTAACTTAACCCTTAAAACGTTGGATTTCAGGAGAAAATTGGAATCCACTGCTGCGCGCATTTTTGGCACTCCCGGGAAAGGCAGCCCGTCCCTGCGGGCGTGAGGGCCCTTCTGCGACGCCCACGACCGTAGGAATGCGACGGTCTGCAATATTCTGTCATGTTCTGGGTTGAGTAATCCTGAAAGGTTATCTTCCTGAGAGGTATACTGTCGATAGGGAAAATTTTTGGAAGTCTTTCCGTTCTCCATTATAGCCTATGGGATTCATTGGAATGGGTTAGGGTTAGGGTTAGAGTTCAGGACACACTTATGTTCGGGTGAAAATTGGGGTTTGGTTTAGGGTTGGGTAAGATGTATTTTTGATATCACACTGAATGGTATACTCTTGATGGGGAATATTTTTGGAAGTTTTTCCATTCTCCATTAAAACCTATGGGAATCATTACAGTGAAAGGCAGCCCACGGCTAGGGGGATGGAGTGTCTCCTGTGCTCCGAAGGACCGAAGCAATAAAACGGTCTCCAATAATCCGGCGTTAACTTAACCCTTAAAACGTTGGATTTCAGGAGAAAATTGGAATCCACTGCTGCGCGCATTTTTGGCACTCCCGGGAAAGGCAGCCCATCCCTGCGGGCGTGAGGGCCCTTCTGCGACGCCCACGACCGAAGGAATGCGACGGTCTGCAAAATGCTGTCATGTTCTGGGTTGAGTAATCCTGAAAGGTTATCTTCCTGAGAGGTATGCTGTCGATAGGGAAAATTTTTGGAAGTCGCTCCGTTCTCCATTATAGCCTATGGGATTCATTGGAATGTGTTACGGTTAGAGTTCAGGACACACTTATGTTCGGGTGAAAATTGGGGTTTGGTTTAGGGTTGGGTAAGATGTATTTTTGATATCACACTGAATGGTATACTCTTGATGGGGAAAATTTTTGGATGTTTTTCCATTCTCCATTAAAACCTATGGGAATCATCACAGTGAAAGGCAGCCCACGGCTAGGGCGATGGAGTGTCTCCTGTGCTCCGAAGGACCGAAGCAATAAAACGGTCTCCAATAATCCGGCGTTTTAAGGGTTAAGTAACCCTGAAGGGTAACTTAACCCTTAAAACGTTGGATTTCAGGAGAAAATTGGAATCCACTGCTGCGCGCATTTTTGGCACTCCCGGGAAAGGCAGCCCGTCCCTGCGGGCGTGAGGGCCCTTCTGCGACGCCCACGACCGTAGGAATGCGACGGTCTGCAAGATTCTGTAATGTTCTGGGTTGAGTAATCCTGAAAGGTTATCTTCCTGAGAGGTATACTGTCGATAGGGAAAATTTTTGGAAGTCTTTCCGTTCTCCATTATAGCCTATGGGATTCATTGGAATGGGTTAGGGTTAGGGTTAGAGTTCAGGACACACTTATGTTCGGGTGAAAATTGGGGTTTGGTTTAGGGTTGGGTAAGATGTATTTTTGATATCACACTGAATGGTATACTCTTGATGGGGAATATTTTTGGAAGTTTTTCCATTCTCCATTAAAACCTATGGGAATCATTACAGTGAAAGGCAGCCCACGGCTAGGGGGATGGAGTGTCTCCTGTGCTCCGAAGGACCGAAGCAATAAAACGGTCTCCAATAATCCGGCGTTTTAAGGGTTAAGTAACCCTGAAGGGTAACTTAACCCTTAAAACGTTGGATTTCAGGAGAAAATTGGAATCCACTGCTGCGCGCATTTTTGGCACTCCCGGGAAAGGCAGCCCGTCCCTGCGGGCGTGAGGGCCCTTCTGCGACGCCCACGACCGTAGGAATGCGACGGTCTGCAAGATTCTGTCATGTTCTGGGTTGAGTAATCCTGAAAGGTTATCTTCCTGAGAGGTATACTGTCGATAGGGAAAATTTTTGGAAGTCTTTCCGTTCTCCATTATAGCCTATGGGATTCATTGGAATGGGTTAGGGTTAGGGTTAGAGTTCAGGACACACTTATGTTCGGGTGAAAATTGGGGTTTGGTTTAGGGTTGGGTAAGATGTATTTTTGATATCACACTGAATGGTATACTCTTGATGGGGAATATTTTTGGAAGTTTTTCCATTCTCCATTAAAACCTATGGGAATCATTACAGTGAAAGGCAGCCCACGGCTAGGGGGATGGAGTGTCTCCTGTGCTCCGAAGGACCGAAGCAATAAAACGGTCTCCAATAATCCGGCGTTTTAAGGGTTAAGTAACCCTGAAGGGTAACTTAACCCTTAAAACGTTGGATTTCAGGAGAAAATTGGAATCCACTGCTGGGCGCATTTTTGGCACTCCCGGGAAAGGCAGCCCGTCCCTGCGGGCGTGAGGGCCCTTCTGCGACGCCCACGACCGAAGGAATGCGACGGTCTGCAAAATGCTGTCATGTTCTGGGTTGAGTAATCCTGAAAGGTTATCTTCCTGAGAGGTATACTGTCGATAGGGAAAATTTTTGGAAGTCTTTCCGTTCTCCATTATAGCCTATGGGATTCATTGGAATGGGTTAGGGTTAGGGTTAGAGTTCAGGACACACTTATGTTCGGGTGAAAATTGGGGTTTGGTTTAGGGTTGGGTAAGATGTATTTTTGATATCACACTGAATGGTATACTCTTGATGGGGAATATTTTTGGAAGTTTTTCCATTCTCCATTAAAACCTATGGGAATCATTACAGTGAAAGGCAGCCCACGGCTAGGGGGATGGAGTGTCTCCTGTGCTCCGAAGGACCGAAGCAATAAAACGGTCTCCAATAATCCGGCGTTAACTTAACCCTTAAAACGTTGGATTTCAGGAGAAAATTGGAATCCACTGCTGCGCGCATTTTTGGCACTCCCGGGAAAGGCAGCCCATCCCTGCGGGCGTGAGGGCCCTTCTGCGACGCCCACGACCGAAGGAATGCGACGGTCTGCAAAATGCTGTCATGTTCTGGGTTGAGTAATCCTGAAAGGTTATCTTCCTGAGAGGTATACTGTCGATAGGGAAAAATTTTGGAAGTCGCTCCGTTCTCCATTATAGCCTATGGGATTCATTGGAATGTGTTAGGGTTAGAGTTCAGGACACACTTATGTTCGGGTGAAAATTGGGGTTTGGTTTAGGGTTGGGTAAGATGTATTTTTGATATCACACTGAATGGTATACTCTTGATGGGGAAAATTTTTGGATGTTTTTCCATTCTCCATTAAAACCTATGGGAATCATCACAGTGAAAGGCAGCCCACGGCTAGGGCGATGGAGTGTCTCCTGTGCTCCGAAGGACCGAAGCAATAAAACGGTCTCCAATAATCCGGCGTTTTAAGGGTTAAGTAACCCTGAAGGGTAACTTAACCCTTAAAACGTTGGATTTCAGGAGAAAATTGGAATCCACTGCTGCGCGCATTTTTGGCACTCCCGGGAAAGGCAGCCCGTCCCTGCGGGCGTGAGGGCCCTTCTGCGACGCCCACGACCGTAGGAATGCGACGGTCTGCAAGATTCTGTAATGTTCTGGGTTGAGTAATCCTGAAAGGTTATCTTCCTGAGAGGTATACTGTCGATAGGGAAAATTTTTGGAAGTCTTTCCGTTCTCCATTATAGCCTATGGGATTCATTGGAATGGGTTAGGGTTAGGGTTAGAGTTCAGGACACACTTATGTTCGGGTGAAAATTGGGGTTTGGTTTAGGGTTGGGTAAGATGTATTTTTGATATCACACTGAATGGTATACTCTTGATGGGGAATATTTTTGGAAGTTTTTCCATTCTCCATTAAAACCTATGGGAATCATTACAGTGAAAGGCAGCCCACGGCTAGGGGGATGGAGTGTCTCCTGTGCTCCGAAGGACCGAAGCAATAAAACGGTCTCCAATAATCCGGCGTTTTAAGGGTTAAGTAACCCTGAAGGGTAACTTAACCCTTAAAACGTTGGATTTCAGGAGAAAATTGGAATCCACTGCTGCGCGCATTTTTGGCACTCCCGGGAAAGGCAGCCCGTCCCTGCGGGCGTGAGGGCCCTTCTGCGACGCCCACGACCGTAGGAATGCGACGGTCTGCAAGATTCTGTCATGTTCTGGGTTGAGTAATCCTGAAAGGTTATCTTCCTGAGAGGTATACTGTCGATAGGGAAAATTTTTGGAAGTCTTTCCGTTCTCCATTATAGCCTATGGGATTCATTGGAATGGGTTAGGGTTAGGGTTAGAGTTCAAGACACACTTATGTTCGGGTGAAAATTGGGGTTTGGTTTAGGGTTGGGTAAGATGTATTTTTGATATCACACTGAATGGTATACTCTTGATGGGGAAAATTTTTGGATGTTTTTCCATTCTCCATTAAAACCTATGGGAATCATTACAGTGAAAGGCAGCCCACGGCTAGGGGGATGGAGTGTCTCCTGTGCTCCGAAGGACCGAAGCAATAAAACGGTCTCCAATAATCCGGCGTTTTAAGGGTTAAGTAACCCTGAAGGGTAACTTAACCCTTAAAACGTTGGATTTCAGGAGAAAATTGGAATCCACTGCTGCGCGCATTTTTGGCACTCCCGGGAAAGGCAGCCCGTCCCTGCGGGCGTGAGGGCCCTTCTGCGACGCCCACGACCGTAGGAATGCGACGGTCTGCAAGATTCTGTCATGTTCTGGGTTGAGTAATCCTGAAAGGTTATCTTCCTGAGAGGTATACTGTCTATAGGGAAAATTTTTGGAAGTCTTTCCGTTCTCCATTATAGCCTATGGGATTCATTGGAATGGGTTAGGGTTAGGGTTAGAGTTCAGGACACACTTATGTTCGGGTGAAAATTGGGGTTTGGTTTAGGGTTGGGTAAGATGTATTTTTGATATCACACTGAATGGTATACTCTTGATGGGGAATATTTTTGGAAGTTTTTCCATTCTCCATTAAAACCTATGGGAATCATTACAGTGAAAGGCAGCCCACGGCTAGGGGGATGGAGTGTCTCCTGTGCTCCGAAGGACCGAAGCAATAAAACGGTCTCCAATAATCCGGCGTTAACTTAACCCTTAAAACGTTGGATTTCAGGAGAAAATTGGAATCCACTGCTACGCGCATTTTTGGCACTCCCGGGAAAGGCAGCCCATCCCTGCGGGCGTGAGGGCCCTTCTGCGACGCCCACGACCGAAGGAATGCGACGGTCTGCAAAATGCTGTCATGTTCTGGGTTGAGTAATCCTGAAAGGTTATCTTCCTGAGAGGTATACTGTCGATAGGGAAAATTTTTGGAAGTCGCTCCGTTCTCCATTATAGCCTATGGGATTCATTGGAATGTGTTAGGGTTAGAGTTCAGGACACACTTATGTTCGGGTGAAAATTGGGGTTTGGTTTAGGGTTGGGTAAGATGTATTTTTGATATCACACTGAATGGTATACTCTTGATGGGGAAAATTTTTGGATGTTTTTCCATTCTCCATTAAAACCTATGGGAATCATCACAGTGAAAGGCAGCCCACGGCTAGGGCGATGGAGTGTCTCCTGTGCTCCGAAGGACCGAAGCAATAAAACGGTCTCCAATAATCCGGCGTTTTAAGGGTTAAGTAACCCTGAAGGGTAACTTAACCCTTAAAACGTTGGATTTCAGGAGAAAATTGGAATCCACTGCTGCGTGCATTTTTGGCACTCCCGGGAAAGGCAGCCCGTCCCTGCGGGCGCGAGGGCCCTTCTGCGACGCCCACGACCGTAGGAATGCGACGGTCTGCAAGATTCTGTAATGTTCTGGGTTGAGTAATCCTGAAAGGTTATCTTCCTGAGAGGTATACTGTCGATAGGGAAAATTTTTGGAAGTCTTTCCGTTCTCCATTATAGCCTATGGGATTCATTGGAATGGGTTAGGGTTAGGGTTAGAGTTCAGGACACACTTATGTTCGGGTGAAAATTGGGGTTTGGTTTAGGGTTGGGTAAGATGTATTTTTGATATCACACTGAATGGTATACTCTTGATGGGGAATATTTTTGGAAGTTTTTCCATTCTCCATTAAAACCTATGGGAATCATTACAGTGAAAGGCAGCCCACGGCTAGGGGGATGGAGTGTCTCCTGTGCTCCGAAGGACCGAAGCAATAAAACGGTCTCCAATAATCCGGCGTTTTAAGGGTTAAGTAACCCTGAAGGGTAACTTAACCCTTAAAACGTTGGATTTCAGGAGAAAATTGGAATCCACTGCTGCGCGCATTTTTGGCACTCCCGGGAAAGGCAGCCCGTCCCTGCGGGCGTGAGGGCCCTTCTGCGACGCCCACGACCGTAGGAATGCGACGGTCTGCAAGATTCTGTCATGTTCTGGGTTGAGTAATCCTGAAAGGTTATCTTCCTGAGAGGTATACTGTCGATAGGGAAAATTTTTGGAAGTCTTTCCGTTCTCCATTATAGCCTATGGGATTCATTGGAATGGGTTAGGGTTAGGGTTAGAGTTCAAGACACACTTATGTTCGGGTGAAAATTGGGGTTTGGTTTAGGGTTGGGTAAGATGTATTTTTGATATCACACTGAATGGTATACTCTTGATGGGGAAAATTTTTGGATGTTTTTCCATTCTCCATTAAAACCTATGGGAATCATTACAGTGAAAGGCAGCCCACGGCTAGGGGGATGGAGTGTCTCCTGTGCTCCGAAGGACCGAAGCAATAAAACGGTCTCCAATAATCCGGCGTTTTAAGGGTTAAGTAACCCTGAAGGGTAACTTAACCCTTAAAACATTGGATTTCAGGAGAAAATTGGAATCCACTGCTGCGCGCATTTTTGGCACTCCCGGGAAAGGCAGCCCGTCCCTGCGGGCGTGAGGGCCCTTCTGCGACGCCCACGACCGTAGGAATGCGACGGTCTGCAAGATTCTGTCATGTTCTGGGTTGAGTAATCCTGAAAGGTTATCTTCCTGAGAGGTATACTGTCGATAGGGAAAATTTTTGGAAGTCTTTCCGTTCTCCATTATAGCCTATGGGATTCATTGGAATGGGTTAGGGTTAGGGTTAGAGTTCAGGACACACTTATGTTCGGGTGAAAATTGGGGTTTGGTTTAGGGTTGGGTAAGATGTATTTTTGATATCACACTGAATGGTATACTCTTGATGGGGAATATTTTTGGAAGTTTTTCCATTCTCCATTAAAACCTATGGGAATCATTACAGTGAAAGGCAGCCCACGGCTAGGGGGATGGAGTGTCTCCTGTGCTCCGAAGGACCGAAGCAATAAAACGGTCTCCAATAATCCGGCGTTTTAAGGGTTAAGTAACCCTGAAGGGTAACCCTGAAGGGTAACTTAACCCTTAAAACGTTGGATTTCAGGAGAAAATTGGAATCCACTGCTGCGCGCATTTTTGGCACTCCCGGGAAAGGCAGCCCGTCCCTGCGGGCGTGAGGGCCCTTCTGCGACGCCCACGACCGTAGGAATGCGACGGTCTGCAAGATTCTGTCATGTTCTGGGTTGAGTAATCCTGAAAGGTTATCTTCCTGAGAGGTATACTGTCGATAGGGAAAATTTTTGGAAGTCTTTCCGTTCTCCATTATAGCCTATGGGATTCATTGGAATGGGTTAGGGTTAGGGTTAGAGTTCAGGACACACTTATGTTCGGGTGAAAATTGGGGTTTGGTTTAGGGTTGGGTAAGATGTATTTTTGATATCACACTGAATGGTATACTCTTGATGGGGAATATTTTTGGAAGTTTTTCCATTCTCCATTAAAACCTATGGGAATCATTACAGTGAAAGGCAGCCCACGGCTAGGGGGATGGAGTGTCTCCTGTGCTCCGAAGGACCGAAGCAATAAAACGGTCTCCAATAATCCGGCGTTTTAAGGGTTAAGTAACCCTGAAGGGTAACTTAACCCTTAAAACGTTGGATTTCAGGAGAAAATTGGAATCCACTGCTGGGCGCATTTTTGGCACTCCCGGGAAAGGCAGCCCGTCCCTGCGGGCGTGAGGGCCATTCTGCGACGCCAACGACCGTAGGAATGCGACGGTCTGCAAAATGCTGTCATGTTCTGGGTTGAGTAATCCTGAAAGGTTATCTTCCTGAGAGGTATACTGTCGATAGAGAAAATTTTTGGAAGTCTTTCCGTTCTCCATTATAGCCTATGGGATTCATTGGAATGGGTTAGGGTTAGGGTTAGAGTTCAGGACACACTTATGTTCGGGTGAAAATTGGGGTTTGGTTTAGGGTTGGGTAAGATGTATTTTTGATATCAAACTGAATGATATACTCTTGATGGGGAATATTTTTGGAAGTTTTTCCATTCTCCATTAAAACCTATGGGAATCATTACAGTGAAAGGCAGCCCACGGCTAGGGGGATGGAGTGTCTCCTGTGCTCCGAAGGACCGAAGCAATAAAACGGTCTCCAATAATCTGGCGTTTTAAGGGTTAAGTAACCCTGAAGGGTAACTTAACCCTTAAAACGTTGGATTTCAGGAGAAAATTGGAATCCACTGCTGGGCGCATTTTTGGCACTCCCGGGAAAGGCAGCCCGTCCCTGCGGGCGTGAGGGCCCTTCTGCGACGCCCACGACCGAAGGAATGCGACGGTCTGCAAAATGCTGTCATGTTTTGGGTTGAGTAATCCTGAAAGGTTATCTTCCTGAGAGGTATACTGTCGATAGGGAAAATTTTTGGAAGTCTTTCCGTTCTCCATTATAGCCTATGGGATTCATTGGAATGGGTTAGGGTTAGAGTTCAGGACACACTTATGTTCGGGTGAAAATTGGGGTTTGGTTTAGGGTTGGGTAAGATGTATTTTTGATATCACACTGAATGGTATACTCTTGATGGGGAATATTTTTGGAAGTTTTTCCATTCTCCATTAAAACCTATGGGAATCATTACAGTGAAAGGCAGCCCACGGCTAGGGGGATGGAGTGTCTCCTGTGCTCCGAAGGACCGAAGCAATAAAACGGTCTCCAATAATCCGGCGTTTTAAGGGTTAAGTAACCCTGAAGGGTAACTTAACCCTTAAAACGTTGGATTTCAGGAGAAAATTGGAATCCACTGCTGCGCGCATTTTTGGCACTCCCGGGAAAGGCAGCCCGTCCCTGCGGGCGTGAGGGCCCTTCTGCGACGCCCACGACCGTAGGAATGCGACGGTCTGCAAGATTCTGTCATGTTCTGGGTTGAGTAATCCTGAAAGGTTATCTTCCTGAGAGGTATACTGTCGATAGGGAAAATTTTTGGAAGTCTTTCCGTTCTCCATTATAGCCTATGGGATTCATTGGAATGGGTTAGGGTTAGGGTTAGAGTTCAAGACACACTTATGTTCGGGTGAAAATTGGGGTTTGGTTTAGGGTTGGGTAAGATGTATTTTTGATATCACACTGAATGGTATACTCTTGATGGGGAAAATTTTTGGATGTTTTTCCATTCTCCATTAAAACCTATGGGAATCATTACAGTGAAAGGCAGCCCACGGCTAGGGGGATGGAGTGTCTCCTGTGCTCCGAAGGACCGAAGCAATAAAACGGTCTCCAATAATCCGGCGTTTTAAGGGTTAAGTAACCCTGAAGGGTAACTTAACCCTTAAAACGTTGGATTTCAGGAGAAAATTGGAATCCACTGCTGCGCGCATTTTTGGCACTCCCGGGAAAGGCAGCCCGTCCCTGCGGGCGTGAGGGCCCTTCTGCGACGCCCACGACCGTAGGAATGCGACGGTCTGCAATATTCTGTCATGTTCTGGGTTGAGTAATCCTGAAAGGTTATCTTCCTGAGAGGTATACTGTCGATAGGGAAAATTTTTGGAAGTCTTTCCGTTCTCCATTATAGCCTATGGGATTCATTGGAATGGGTTAGGGTTAGGGTTAGAGTTCAGGACACACTTATGTTCGGGTGAAAATTGGGGTTTGGTTTAGGGTTGGGTAAGATGTATTTTTGATATCACACTGAATGGTATACTCTTGATGGGGAATATTTTTGGAAGTTTTTCCATTCTCCATTAAAACCTATGGGAATCATTACAGTGAAAGGCAGCCCACGGCTAGGGGGATGGAGTGTCTCCTGTGCTCCGAAGGACCGAAGCAATAAAACGGTCTCCAATAATCCGGCGTTTTAAGGGTTAAGTAACCCTGAAGGGTAACTTAACCCTTAAAACGTTGGATTTCAGGAGAAAATTGGAATCCACTGCTGGGCGCATTTTTGGCACTCCCGGGAAAGGCAGCCCGTCCCTGCGGGCGTGAGGGCCCTTCTGCGACGCCCACGACCGTAGGAATGCGACGGTCTGCAAAATGCTGTCATGTTCTGGGTTGAGTAATCCTGAAAGGTTATCTTCCTGAGAGGTATACTGTCGATAGGGAAAATTTTTGGAAGTCTTTCCGTTCTCCATTATAGCCTATGGGATTCATTGGAATGGGTTAGGGTTAGGGTTAGAGTTCAGGACACACTTATGTTCGGGTGAAAATTGGGGTTTGGTTTAGGGTTGGGTAAGATGTATTTTTGATATCACACTGAATGGTATACTCTTGATGGGGAATATTTTTGGAAGTTTTTCCATTCTCCATTAAAACCTATGGGAATCATTACAGTGAAAGGCAGCCCACGGCTAGGGGGATGGAGTGTCTCCTGTGCTCCGAAGGACCGAAGCAATAAAACGGTCTCCAATAATCTGGCGTTTTAAGGGTTAAGTAACCCTGAAGGGTAACTTAACCCTTAAAACGTTGGATTTCAGGAGAAAATTGGAATCCACTGCTGGGCGCATTTTTGGCACTCCCGGGAAAGGCAGCCCGTCCCTGCGGGCGTTAGGGCCCTTCTGCGACGCCCACGACCGAAGGAATGCGACGGTCTGAAAAATGCTGTCATGTTCTGGGTTGAGTAATCCTGAAAGGTTATCTTCCTGAGAGGTATACTGTCGATAGGGAAAATTTTTGGAAGTCTTTCCGTTCTCCATTATAGCCTATGGGATTCATTGGAATGGGTTAGGGTTAGGGTTAGAGTTCAGGACACACTTATGTTCGGGTGAAAATTGGGGTTTGGTTTAGGGTTGGGTAAGATGTATTTTTGATATCACACTGAATGGTATACTCTTGATGGGGAATATTTTTGGAAGTTTTTCCATTCTCCATTAAAACCTATGGGAATCATTACAGTGAAAGGCAGCCCACGGCTAGGGGGATGGAGTGTCTCCTGTGCTCCGAAGGACCGAAGCAATAAAACGGTCTCCAATAATCCGGCGTTAACTTAACCCTTAAAACGTTGGATTTCAGGAGAAAATTGGAATCCATTGCTGGGCGCATTTTTGGCACTCCCGGGAAAGGCAGCCCGTCCCTGCGGGCGTGAGGGCCCTTCTGCGACGCCCACGACCGAAGGAATGCGACGGTCTGCAAAATGCTGTCATGTTCTGGGTTGAGTAATCCTGAAAGGTTATCTTCCTGAGAGGTATACTGTCGATAGGGAAAATTTTTGGAAGTCGCTCCGTTCTCCATTATAGCCTATGGGATTCTTTGGAATGTGTTAGGGTTAGAGTTCAGGACACCCTTATGTTCGGGTGAAAATTGGGGTTTGGTTTAGGGTTGGGTAAGATGTATTTTTGATATCACACTGAATGGTATACTCTTGATGGGGAAAATTTTTGGATGTTTTTCCATTCTCCATTAAAACCTATGGGAATCATCACAGTGAAAGGCAGCCCACGGCTAGGGCGATGGAGTGTCTCCTGTGCTCCGAAGGACCGAAGCAATAAAACGGTCTCCAATAATCCGGCGTTTTAAGGGTTAAGTAACCCTGAAGGGTAACTTAACCCTTAAAACGTTGGATTTCAGGAGAAAATTGGAATCCACTGCTGCGCGCATTTTTGGCACTCCCGGGAAAGGCAGCCCGTCCCTGCGGGCGTGAGGGCCCTTCTGCGACGCCCACGACCGTAGGAATGCGACGGTCTGCAAGATTCTGTAATGTTCTGGGTTGAGTAATCCTGAAAGGTTATCTTCCTGAGAGGTATACTGTCGATAGGGAAAATTTTTGGAAGTCTTTCCGTTCTCCATTATAGCCTATGGGATTCATTGGAATGGGTTAGGGTTAGGGTTAGAGTTCAGGACACACTTATGTTCGGGTGAAAATTGGGGTTTGGTTTAGGGTTGGGTAAGATGTATTTTTGATATCACACTGAATGGTATACTCTTGATGGGGAATATTTTTGGAAGTTTTTCCATTCTCCATTAAAACCTATGGGAATCATTACAGTGAAAGGCAGCCCACGGCTAGGGGGATGGAGTGTCTCCTGTGCTCCGAAGGACCGAAGCAATAAAACGGTCTCCAATAATCCGGCGTTTTAAGGGTTAAGTAACCCTGAAGGGTAACTTAACCCTTAAAACGTTGGATTTCAGGAGAAAATTGGAATCCACTGCTGCGCGCATTTTTGGCACTCCCGGGAAAGGCAGCCCGTCCCTGCGGGCGTGAGGGCCCTTCTGCGACGCCCACGACCGTAGGAATGCGACGGTCTGCAATATTCTGTCATGTTCTGGGTTGAGTAATCCTGAAAGGTTATCTTCCTGAGAGGTATACTGTCGATAGGGAAAATTTTTGGAAGTCTTTCCGTTCTCCATTATAGCCTATGGGATTCATTGGAATGGGTTAGGGTTAGGGTTAGAGTTCAGGACACACTTATGTTCGGGTGAAAATTGGGGTTTGGTTTAGGGTTGGGTAAGATGTATTTTTGATATCACACTGAATGGTATACTCTTGATGGGGAATATTTTTGGAAGTTTTTCCATTCTCCATTAAAACCTATGGGAATCATTACAGTGAAAGGCAGCCCACGGCTAGGGGGATGGAGTGTCTCCTGTGCTCCGAAGGACCGAAGCAATAAAACGGTCTCCAATAATCCGGCGTTTTAAGGGTTAAGTAACCCTGAAGGGTAACTTAACCCTTAAAACGTTGGATTTCAGGAGAAAATTGGAATCCACTGCTGGGCGCATTTTTGGCACTCCCGGGAAAGGCAGCCCGTCCCTGCGGGCGTGAGGGCCCTTCTGCGACGCCCACGACCGAAGGAATGCGACGGTCTGCAAAATGCTGTCATGTTCTGGGTTGAGTAATCCTGAAAGGTTATCTTCCTGAGAGGTATACTGTCGATAGGGAAAATTTTTGGAAGTCTTTCCGTTCTCCATTATAGCCTATGGGATTCATTGGAATGGGTTAGGGTTAGGGTTAGAGTTCAGGACACACTTATGTTCGGGTGAAAATTGGGGTTTGGTTTAGGGTTGGGTAAGATGTATTTTTGATATCACACTGAATGGTATACTCTTGATGGGGAATATTTTTGGAAGTTTTTCCATTCTCCATTAAAACCTATGGGAATCATTACAGTGAAAGGCAGCCCACGGCTAGGGGGATGGAGTGTCTCCTGTGCTCCGAAGGACCGAAGCAATAAAACGGTCTCCAATAATCCGGCGTTAACTTAACCCTTAAAACGTTGGATTTCAGGAGAAAATTGGAATCCACTGCTGCGCGCATTTTTGGCACTCCCGGGAAAGGCAGCCCATCCCTGCGGGTGTGAGGGCCCTTCTGCGACGCCCACGACCGAAGGAATGCGACGGTCTGCAAAATGCTGTCATGTTCTGGGTTGAGTAATCCTGAAAGGTTATCTTCCTGAGAGGTATACTGTCGATAGGGAAAATTTTTGGAAGTCGCTCCGTTCTCCATTATAGCCTATGGGATTCATTGGAATGTGTTAGGGTTAGAGTTCAGGACACACTTATGTTCGGGTGAAAATTGGGGTTTGGTTTAGGGTTGGGTAAGATGTATTTTTGATATCACACTGAATGGTATACTCTTGATGGGGAAAATTTTTGGATGTTTTTCCATTCTCCATTAAAACCTATGGGAATCATCACAGTGAAAGGCAGCCCACGGCTAGGGCGATGGAGTGTCTCCTGTGCTCCGAAGGACCGAAGCAATAAAACGGTCTCCAATAATCCGGCGTTTTAAGGGTTAAGTAACCCTGAAGGGTAACTTAACCCTTAAAACGTTGGATTTCAGGAGAAAATTGGAATCCACTGCTGGGCGCATTTTTGGCACTCCCGGGAAAGGCAGCCCGTCCCTGCGGGCGTTAGGGCCCTTCTGCGACGCCCACGACCGAAGGAATGCGACGGTCTGAAAAATGCTGTCATGTTCTGGGTTGAGTAATCCTGAAAGGTTATCTTCCTGAGAGGTATACTGTCGATAGGGAAAATTTTTGGAAGTCTTTCCGTTCTCCATTATAGCCTATGGGATTCATTGGAATGGGTTAGGGTTAGGGTTAGAGTTCAGGACACACTTATGTTCGGGTGAAAATTGGGGTTTGGTTTAGGGTTGGGTAAGATGTATTTTTGATATCACACTGAATGGTATACTCTTGATGGGGAATATTTTTGGAAGTTTTTCCATTCTCCATTAAAACCTATGGGAATCATTACAGTGAAAGGCAGCCCACGGCTAGGGGGATGGAGTGTCTCCTGTGCTCCGAAGGACCGAAGCAATAAAACGGTCTCCAATAATCCGGCGTTAACTTAACCCTTAAAACGTTGGATTTCAGGAGAAAATTGGAATCCATTGCTGGGCGCATTTTTGGCACTCCCGGGAAAGGCAGCCCGTCCCTGCGGGCGTGAGGGCCCTTCTGCGACGCCCACGACCGAAGGAATGCGACGGTCTGCAAAATGCTGTCATGTTCTGGGTTGAGTAATCCTGAAAGGTTATCTTCCTGAGAGGTATACTGTCGATAGGGAAAATTTTTGGAAGTCGCTCCGTTCTCCATTATAGCCTATGGGATTCTTTGGAATGTGTTAGGGTTAGAGTTCAGGACACCCTTATGTTCGGGTGAAAATTGGGGTTTTGGTTTAGGGTTGGGTAAGATGTATTTTTTGATATCACACTGAATGGTATACTCTTGATGGGGAAAAATTTTTGGATGTTTTTTCCATTCTCCATTAAAAACCTATGGGAATCATCACAGTGAAAGGGCAGCCCACGGCTAAGGGCGATGGAGTGTCTCCTGTGCTCCGAAGGACCGAAGCAATAAAACGGTCCTCCAATAATCCGGCGTTTTAAGGGTTAAGTAACCCTGAAGGGTAACTTAACCCTTAAAACGTTGGATTTCAGGAGAAAATTGGAATCCACTGCTGCGCGCATTTTTGGCACTCCCGGGAAAGGCAGCCCGTCCCTGCGGGCGTGAGGGCCCCTTCTGCGACGCCCACGACCGTAGGAATGCGACGGTCTGCAAGATTCTGTAATGTTCTGGGTTGAGTAATCCTGAAAGGTTATCTTCCTGAGAGGTATACTGTCGATAGGGAAAATTTTTGGAAGTCTTTCCGTTCTCCATTATAGCCTATGGGATTCATTGGAATGGGTTAGGGTTAGGGTTAGAGTTCAGGACACACTTATGTTCGGGTGAAAAATTGGGGTTTGGTTTTAGGGTTTGGGTAAGATGTATTTTTGATATCACAACTGAATGGTATACTCTTGATGGGGAATATTTTTGGAAGTTTTTCCATTCTCCATTAAAACCTATGGGAATCATTACAGTGAAAGGCAGCCCACGGCTAGGGGGATGGAGTGTCTCCTGTGCTCCGAAGGACCGAAGCAATAAAACGGTCTCCAATAATCCGGCGTTTTAAGGGTTAAGTAACCCTGAAGGGTAACTTAACCCTTAAAACGTTGGATTTCAGGAGAAAATTGGAATCCACTGCTGCGCGCATTTTTGGCACTCCCGGGAAAGGCAGCCCGTCCCTGCGGGCGTGAGGGGCCCTTCTGCGACGCCCACGACCGTAGGAATGCGACGGTCTGCAATATTCTGTCATGTTCTGGGTTGAGTAATCCTGAAAGGTTATCTTCCTGAGAGGTATTACTGTCGATAGGGAAAATTTTTGGAAGTCTTTCCGTTCTCCATTATAGCCTATGGGATTCATTGGAATGGGGTTAGGGGTTAGGGTTAGAGTTCAGGACACACTTATGTTCGGGGTGAAAATTGGGGTTTTGGTTTTAGGGTTGGGTAAGATGTATTTTTGATATCACACTGAATGGTTATATACTCTTGATGGGGAATATTTTTGGAAGTTTTTTCCATTCTCCATTAAAAACCTATGGGAATCATTACAGTGAAAGGCAGCCCACGGCTAGGGGGATGGAGTGTCTCCTGTGCTCCGAAGGACCGAAGCAATAAAACGGTCTCCAATAATCCGGCGTTTTAAGGGTTAAGTAACCCTGAAGGGTAACTTAACCCTTAAAACGTTGGATTTCAGGAGAAAATTGGAATCCCACTGCTGGGCGCATTTTTGGCACTCCCGGGAAAGGCAGCCCGTCCCTGCGGGCGTGAGGGCCCTTCTGCGACGCCCACGACCGAAGGAATGCGACGGTCTGCAAAATGCTGTCATGTTCTGGGTTGAGTAATCCTGAAAGGTTATCTTCCTGAGAGGTATACTGTCGATAGGGAAAAATTTTTGGAAGTCTTTCCGTTCTCCATTATAGCCTATGGGATTCATTGGAATGGGTTAGGGTTAGGGTTAGAGTTCAGGACACACTTATGTTCGGGTGAAAAATTGGGGTTTGGTTTAGGGTTGGGTAAGATGTATTTTTGATATCACACTGAATGGTATAACTCTTGATGGGGAATAATTTTTGGAAGTTTTTCCATTCTCCATTAAAAACCTATGGGAAATCATTACAGTGAAAGGCAGCCCACGGCTAGGGGGATGGGAGTGTCTCCTGTGCTCCGAAGGGACCGAAGCAATAAAACGGTCTCCAATAATCCGGCGTTAAACTTAACCCTTAAAACGTTGGATTTCAGGAGAGAAAATTGGAATCCACTGCTGCGCGCATTTTTGGCACTCCCGGGAAAGGCAGCCCATCCCTGCGGGTGTGAGGGCCCTTCTGCGACGCCCACGACCGAAGGAATGCGACGGTCTGCAAAATGCTGTCATGTTCTGGGTTGAGTAATCCTGAAAGGTTATCTTCCTGAGAGGTATTACTGTCGATAGGGAAAATTTTTGGAAGTCGCTCCGTTCTCCATTATAGCCTATGGGATTCATTGGAATGTGTTAGGGTTAGAGTTCAGGGACACACTTATGTTCGGGTGAAAATTGGGGTTTGGTTTAGGGTTGGGTAAGATGTATTATTTTTGATATCACACTGAATGGTATACTCTTGATGGGGAAAATTTTTTGGATGTTTTTTCCATTCTCCATTAAAACCTATGGGAATCATCACAGTGTGAAAGGCAGCCCCACGGCTAGGGCGATGGAGTGTCTCCTGTGCTCCGAAGGACCGAAGCAATAAAACGGTCTCCAATAATCCGGCGTTTTTAAGGGTTAAGTAACCCTGAAGGGTAACTTAACCCTTAAAACGTTGGATTTCAGGAGAAAATTGGAATCCACTGCTGCGCGCATTTTTGGCACTCCCGGGAAAGGCAGCCCGTCCCTGCGGGCGTGAGGGGCCCTTCTGCGACGCCCACGACCGTAGGAATGCGACGGTCCTGCAAGATTCTGTAATGTTCTGGGTTGAGTAATCCTGAAAGGTTATCTTCCTGAGAGGTATACTGTCGATAGGGAAAATTTTTGGAAGTCTTTCCGTTCTCCATTATAGCCTATGGGATTCATTGGAATGGGTTAGGGTTAGGGTTAGAGTTCAGGACACACTTATGTTCGGGGGTGAAAAATTGGGGTTTGGTTTTAGGGTTGGGTAAGATGTATTTTTGATATCACACTGAATGGTATATACTCTTGATGGGGAATATTTTTGGAAGTTTTTCCATTCTCCATTAAAACCTATGGGAATCATTACAGTGAAAGGCAGCCCACGGCTAGGGGGATGGAGTGTCTCCTGTGCTCCGAAGGACCGAAGCAATAAAACGGTCTCCAATAATCCGGCGTTTTAAGGGTTAAGTAACCCTGAAGGGTAACTTAACCCTTAAAACGTTGGATTTCAGGAGAAAATTGGAATCCACTGCTGCGCGCATTTTTTGGCACTCCCGGGAAAGGCAGCCCGTCCCTGCGGGGCATGAGGGCCCTTCTGCGACGCCCACGACCGTAGGAATGCGACGGTCTGCAAGATTCTGTCATGTTCTGGGTTGAGTAATCCTGAAAGGTTATCTTCCTGAGAGGTATATACTGTCGATAGGGAAAATTTTTTGGAAGTCTTTCCGTTCTCCATTATAGCCTATGGGATTCATTGGAATGGGTTAGGGTTAGGGTTAGAGTTCAGGACACACTTATGTTCGGGTGAAAAATTGGGGGTTTGGGTTTAGGGTTGGGTAAAGATGTATTTTTGATATCACACTGAATGGTATTACTCTTGATGGGGAATATTTTTGGAAGTTTTTTCCATTCTCCATTAAAAACCTATGGGAATCATTACAGTGAAAGGGCAGCCCACGGCTAGGGGGATGGGAGTGTCTCCTGTGCTCCGAAGGACCGAAGCAATAAAACGGTCTCCAATAATCCGGCGTTAACTTAACCCTTAAAACGTTGGATTTTCAGGAGAAAATTGGAATCCACTGCTGCGCGCATTTTTGGCACACCCGGGAAAGGCAGCCCGTCCCTGCGGGCGTGAGGGCCCCTTCTGCGACGCCCACGACCGTAGGGAATGCGACGGTCTGCAAGATTCTGTAATGTTCTGGGTTGAGTAATCCTGAAAGGTTATCTTCCTGAGAGGTATACTGTCGATAGGGAAAATTTTTGGAAGTCTTTCCGTTCTCCATTATAGCCTATGGGATTCATTGGAATGGGTTAGGGTTAGGGTTAGAGTTCAGGACACACTTATGTTCGGGTGAAAATTGGGGGTTTGGTTTAGGGTTGGGTAAGATGTATTTTTTGATATCACACTGAATGGTATACTCTTGATGGGGAATATTTTTGGAAGTTTTTTCCATTTCTCCATTAAAACCTATGGGAATCATTACAGTGAAAGGGCAGCCCACGGCTAGGGGGATGGGAGTGTCTCCTGTGCTCCGAAGGACCGAAGCAATAAAAACGGTCTCCAATAATCCGGCGTTTTAAGGGTTAAGTAACCCTGAAGGGTAACTTAACCCTTAAAACGTGATTGATTTCAGGAGAAAATTGGAATCCACTGCTGCACGCATTTTTTGGCACTCCCGGGAAAGGCAGCCCGTCCCTGCGGGCGTGAGGGCCCTTCTGCGACGCCCACGACCGTAGGAATGCGACGGTCTGCAAGATTCTGTAATGTTCTGGGTTGAGTAAATCCTGAAAGGTTATCTTCCTGAGAGGTATACTGTCGATAGGGAAAATTTTTGGAAGTCTTTCCGTTCTCCATTATAGCCTATGGGGATTCATTGGAATGGGTTAGGGTTAGGGTTAGAGTTCAGGACACACTTATGTTCGGGTGAAAAATTGGGGTTTGGTTTTAGGGTTGGGTAAGATGTTATTTTTGATATCACACTGAATGGTATACTCTTTGATGGGGAATATTTTTGGAAGTTTTTTCCATTCTCCATTAAAAACCTATGGGAATCATTACAGTGAAAGGCAGCCCACGGCTAGGGGGATGGAGTGTCCTCCTGTGCTCCGAAGGACCGAAGCAATAAAACGGTCTCCAATAATCCGGCGTTTTTAAGGGTTAAGTAACCCTGAAGGGTAACTTAACCCTTAAAACGTTGGATTTCAGGAGAAAATTGGAATCCACTGCTGCGCGCATTTTTTGGCACTCCCGGGAAAGGCAGCCCGTCCCTGCGGGCGTGAGGGCCCTTCTGCGACGCCCACGACCGTAGGAATGCGACGGTCTGCAAGATTCTGTCATGTTCTGGGGGTTGAGTAATCCTGAAAGGTTATCTTCCTGAGAGGTATACTGTCGATAGGGAAAATTTTTTGGAAGTCTTTCCGTTCTCCATTATAGCCTATGGGATTCATTGGAATGGGTTAGGGTTAGGGTTAGAGTTCAGGACACACTTATGTTCGGGTGAAAATTGGGGTTTGGTTTAGGGTTGGGTAAGATGTAATTTTTTGATATCACACTGAATGGTAATACTCTTGATGGGGGAATATTTTTGGAAGTTTTTTCCATTCTCCATTAAAACCTATGGGGAATCATTACAGTGAAAGGCAGCCCACGGCTAGGGGGGATGGAGTGTCTCCTGTGCTCCGAAGGACCGAAGCAATAAAACGGTCTCCAATAATCCGGCGTTTTAAGGGTTAAGTAACCCTGAAGGGTAACTTAACCCTTAAAACGTTGGATTTCAGGAGAAAATTGGAATCCCACTGCTGCGCGCATTTTTGGCACTCCCGGGAAAAGGCAGCCCGTCCCTGCGGGCGTGAGGGCCCTTCTGCGACGCCCACGACCGTAGGAATGCGACGGTCTGCAAGATTCTGTCATGTTCTGGGTTGAGTAATCCTGAAAGGTTATCTTCCTGAGAGGTATATACTGTCGATAGGGAAAATTTTTGGAAGTCTTTCCGTTCTC
>NW_026800284.1:0-7500 GCF_032191835.1 Heteronotia binoei
GAAAGAAAGAAGGAAAGAAAGAAAGAGATAGGTAGAGAGAGAGAGAGTGAAAGAAGGAAAGAAAGAACGAAAGAAAGAAAGAAATAGATAGATAGATAGATAGACAGACAGATAGAGAGTGATAGAGATAGTGAGAGATTGAGAAAGAATGAAAGAAAGAAAGAAAGAAAGAGGTAGAGAGAGAGAAAGAAATAAAGAAAGAGATAGATAGATAGATAGATAGATAGATAGATAGATAGATAGATAGATAGATAGATAGATAGATAGATAGATAGATAGATAGATAGATAGATAGATAGATAGATAGATAGATAGATAGGCAGACAGACAAATAGAGAGTGAGAGAGAGAGAAAGAATGAAAGATAGAAAGAAAGAAAGAAAGAAAGAAAGAAAGAAAGAAAGAAAGAGATAGATAGATAGATAGATAGATAGATAGATAGATAGATAGATAGATAGAAAGATAGACAGATAGAGAGTGAGATAGTGAGAGAGAGAGAAAGAAAGAAAGTGATAGGTAGAGAGAGAGAGAAAGAAAGAAAGAAAGAGATAGATAGATAGATAGATAGATAGATAGAAAGAAAGATAGACAGATAGAGAGTGAGAGAGATAGTGAGAGAGAGAGAAAGAATGAATGAAAGAAAGAAAGATATAGGTAGAGAGAGAGAGAAAGAAGGAAAGAAAGAAAGAAGGAAAGAAAGAAAGAGAAAGGTAGAGAGAGAGAAAGAAGGAAAGAAAGAACGAAAGAAAGAAAGAAAGAGATAGATAGATTGATAGACAGACAGATAGAGAGTGAGAGAGATAGGAAGAGAGAGAGAAAGAATGAAAAAAAGAAAGAAAGATATAGGTAGAGAGAGAGAAAGAAAGAAAGAAAGAAAGAAAGAAAGAAAGAAAGAAAGAAAGAAAGAAAGAAAGAAAGAAAGAAAGAGAGAGAGAGATAGATGGATAGATAGATAGATAGATAGATAGATAGATAGATAGATAGATAGACAGACAGACAGACAGACAGAAAGACAGATAGAGAGTGAGAGAGAGTGAGAGAGAGAGTAAGAATGAAAGAAAGAAAGAGATAGGTAGAGGGGGAGAGGGAGAGAAAGAAAGAAAGAGATAGATAGATAGATAGATAGATAGATAGATAGATAGATAGATAGATAGATAGATAGATAGACAGACAGACAGACAGACAGACAGACGGATAGAGAGTAAGAGAGAGATAGTGAGAGAGAGAGAAAGAATGAAAGAAAGAAAGAAAGAAAGAGATAGGTAGAGAGAGAGAAAGAAATAAAGAAAGAGATAGATAGATAGATAGATAGATAGAAAGATAGATAGATAGATAGAAAGATAGACAGATAGAGAGTGAGAGAGATAGTGAGAGAGAGAGAAAGAATGAAAGAAAGAAAGATATAGGTAGAGAGAGAGAGAAAGAAAGAAAGAAATAGATAGATAGATAGATAGATAGATAGATAGATAGATAGATAGATAGATAGATAGATAGATAGATAGATAGATAGATAGATAGATAAACAGACAAATAGAGAGTGCGAGAGATAGTGAGAGAGAGAGAAAGAATGAAGGAAAGAAAGAAAGAAAGAGATAGGTAGAGAGAGAGAAAGAAAGAAAGAGATAGATAGATAGATAGATAGATAGATAGATAGATAGATAGATAGATAGATAGATAGATAGATAGAAAGATAGACAGATAGAGAGTGAGAGAGATAGTGAGAGAGAGAGAAAGAATGAATGAAAGAAAGAAAGATATAGGTAGAGAGAGAGAGAGAAAGAAGGAAAGAAAGAAAGAAGGAAAGAAAGAAAGAGATAGGTAGAGAGAGAGAGAGTGAAAGAAGGAAAGAAAGAACGAAAGAAAGAAAGAAATAGATAGATAGATAGATAGACAGACAGATAGAGAGTGATAGAGATAGTGAGAGATTGAGAAAGAATGAAAGAAAGAAAGAAAGAAAGAGGTAGAGAGAGAGAAAGAAATAAAGAAAGAGATAGATAGATAGATAGATAGATAGATAGATAGATAGATAGATAGATAGATAGATAGATAGATAGATAGATAGATAGATAGATAGATAGATAGATAGATAGATAGGCAGACAGACAAATAGAGAGTGAGAGAGAGAGAAAGAATGAAAGATAGAAAGAAAGAAAGAAAGAAAGAAAGAAAGAAAGAAAGAGATAGATAGATAGATAGATAGATAGATAGATAGATAGATAGATAGATAGAAAGATAGACAGATAGAGAGTGAGATAGTGAGAGAGAGAGAAAGAAAGAAAGTGATAGGTAGAGAGAGAGAGAAAGAAAGAAAGAAAGAGATAGATAGATAGATAGATAGATAGAAAGAAAGATAGACAGATAGAGAGTGAGAGAGATAGTGAGAGAGAGAGAAAGAATGAATGAAAGAAAGAAAGATATAGGTAGAGAGAGAGAGAAAGAAGGAAAGAAAGAAAGAAGGAAAGAAAGAAAGAGAAAGGTAGAGAGAGAGAAAGAAGGAAAGAAAGAACGAAAGAAAGAAAGAAAGAGATAGATAGATTGATAGACAGACAGATAGAGAGTGAGAGAGATAGGAAGAGAGAGAGAAAGAATGAAAAAAGAAAGAAAGATATAGGTAGAGAGAGAGAAAGAAAGAAAGAAAGAAAGAAAGAAAGAAAGAAAGAAAGAAAGAAAGAAAGAAAGAGAGAGAGAGATAGATGGATAGATAGATAGATAGATAGATAGATAGATAGATAGATAGATAGATAGACAGACAGACAGACAGACAGAAAGACAGATAGAGAGTGAGAGAGAGTGAGAGAGAGAGTAAGAATGAAAGAAAGAAAGAGATAGGTAGAGGGGGAGAGGGAGAGAAAGAAGATAAGAGATAGATAGATAGATAGATAGATAGATAGATAGATAGATAGATAGATAGATAGACAGACAGACAGACAGACAGACAGACGGATAGAGAGTAAGAGAGAGATAGTGAGAGAGAGAGAAAGAATGAAAGAAAGAAAGAAAGAAAGAGATAGGTAGAGAGAGAGAAAGAAATAAAGAAAGAGATAGATAGATAGATAGATAGATAGATAGATAGATAGATAGATAGATAGATAGATAGATAGATAGATAGATAGATAGATAGATAGAAAGATAGATAGATAGATAGATAGAAAGATAGACAGATAGAGAGTGAGAGAGATAGTGAGAGAGAGAAAGAATGAAAGAAAGAAAGATATAGGTAGAGAGAGAGAGAAAGAAAGAAAGAAATAGATAGATAGATAGATAGATAGATAGATAGATAGATAGATAGATAGATAGATAGATAGAAAGATAAACAGACAAATAGAGAGTGCGAGAGATAGTGAGAGAGAGAGAAAGAATGAAGGAAAGAAAGAAAGAGATAGGTAGAGAGAGAGAAAGAAAGAAAGAGATAGATAGATAGATAGATAGATAGATAGATAGATAGAAGATAGATAGATAGATAGATAGATAGATAGATAGATAGATAGAAAGATAGACAGATAGAGAGTGAGAGAGATAGTGAGAGAGAGAGAAAGAATGATGAAAGAAAGAAAGATATAGGTAGAGAGAGAGAGAGAAAGAAGGAAAGAAAGAAAGAAGGAAAGAAAGAAAGAGATAGGTAGAGAGAGAGAGAAAGAAGGAAAGAAAGAACGAAAGAAAGAAAGAAAGAGATAGATAGATAGATAGACAGACAGATAGAGAGTGAGAGAGATAGTGAGAGAGAGAGAAAGAATGAAAGAAAGAAAGAAAGAAAGAAAGAGGTAGAGAGAGAGAAAGAAATAAAGAAAGAGATAGATAGATAGATAGATAGATAGATAGATAGATAGATAGATAGATAGATAGGCAGACAGACAAATAGAGAGTGAGAGAGAGAGAAAGAATGAAAGATAGAAAGAAAGAAAGAAAGAAAGAAAGAAAGAAAGAAAGAAAGAAAGAAAGAAAGAAAGAAAGAAAGAAAGAGATAGATAGATAGATAGATAGATAGATAGATAGATAGATAGATAGAAAGATAGACAGATAGAGAGTGAGATAGTGAGAGAGAGAGAAAGAAAGAAAGTGATAGGTAAGAGAGAGAGAAAGAAAGAAAGAAAGAGATAGATAGATAGATAGATAGATAGAAAGAAGATAGACAGATAGAGAGTGAGAGAGATAGTGAGAGAGAGAGAAAGAATGAATGAAAGAAAGAAAGATATAGGTAGAGAGAGAGAGAAAGAAGGAAAGAAAGAAAGAAGGAAAGAAAGAAAGAGAAAGGTAGAGAGAGAGAAAGAAGGAAAGAAAGAACGAAAGAAAGAAAGAAAGAGATAGATAGATTGATAGACAGACAGATAGAGAGTGAGAGAGATAGGAAGAGAGAGAGAAAGAATGAAAAAAAGAAAGAAAGATATAGGTAGAGAGAGAGAAAGAAAGAAAGAAAGAAAGAAAGAAAGAAAGAAAGAAAGAAAGAAAGAAAGAGAGAGAGAGATAGATGGATAGATAGATAGATAGATAGATAGATAGATAGACAGACAGACAGACAGACAGACAGAAAGACAGATAGAGAGTGAGAGAGAGTGAGAGAGAGAGTAAGAATGAAAGAAAGAAAGAGATAGGTAGAGGGGGAGAGGGAGAGAAAGAAAGAAAGAGATAGATAGATAGATAGATAGATAGATAGATAGATAGATAGATAGATAGATAGATAGATAGATAGATAGATAGATAGATAGATAGATAGATAGACAGACAGACAGACAGACAGACAGACGGATAGAGAGTAAGAGAGAGATAGTGAGAGAGAGAGAAAGAATGAAAGAAAGAAAGAGATAGGTAGAGAGAGAGAAAGAAATAAAGAAAGAGATAGATAGATAGATAGATAGATAGATAGATAGATAGATAGATAGATAGATAGATAGATAGATAGATAGATAGATAGAAAGATAAGATAGATAGATAGATAGAAAGATAGACAGATAGAGAGTGAGAGAGATAGTGAGAGAGAGAAAGAATGAAAGAAAGAAAGATATAGGTAGAGAGAGAGAGAAAGAAAGAAAGAAATAGATAGATAGATAGATAGATAGATAGATAGATAGATAGATAGATAGATAGATAGATAGATAGATAGATAGATAGATAAACAGACAAATAGAGAGTGCGAGAGATAGTGAGAGAGAGAGAAAGAATGAAGGAAAGAAAGAAAGAGATAGGTAGAGAGAGAGAAAGAAAGAAGAGATAGATAGATAGATAGATAGATAGATAGATAGATAGATAGATAGATAGATAGATAGAAAGATAGACAGATAGAGAGTGAGAGAGATAGTGAGAGAGAGAGAAAGAATGAATGAAAGAAGAAAGATATAGGTAGAGAGAGAGAGAGAAAGAAGGAAAGAAGAAAGAAGGAAAGAAAGAAAGAGATAGGTAGAGAGAGAGAGAAAGAAGGAAAGAAAGAACGAAAGAAAGAAGAAAGAGATAGATAGATAGATAGACAGACAGATAGAGAGTGAGAGAGATAGTGGAGAGAGAGAGAAAGAATGAAAGAAAGAAAGAAAGAAAGAGGTAGAGAGAGAGAAAGAAATAAGAAAGAGATAGATAGATAGATAGATTGATAGATAGATAGATAGATAGATAGATAGATAGATAGATAGATAGATAGATAGATAGATAGATAGATAGATAGACAGACAGACAGACAGAAAGACAGATAGAGAGTGAGAGAGAGAGTGAGAGAGAGAGTAAGAATGAAAGAAAGAAAGAGATAGGTAGAGGGGGAGAGGGAGAGAAAGAAAGAAAGAGATAGATAGATAGATAGATAGATAGATAGATAGATAGATAGATAGATAGATAGACAGACAGACAGACAGACAGACAGACAGACAGACAGACAGACGGATAGAGAGTAAGAGAGAGATAGTGAGAGAGAGAGAAAGAATGAAAGAAAGAAAGAAAGAAAGAGATAGGTAGAGAGAGAGAAAGAAATAAAGAAAGAGATAGATAGATAGATAGATAGATAGAAGATAGATAGATAGATAGAAAGATAGACAGATAGAGAGTGAGAGAGATAGTGAGAGAGAGAGAAAGAATGAAAGAAAGAAAGATATAGGTAGAGAGAGAGAGAAAGAAAGAAAGAAATAGATAGATAGATAGATAGATAGATAGATAGATAGATAGATAGATAGATAGATAGAAAGATAGACAGATAGAGAGTGAGAGAGATAGTGAGAGAGAGAGAAAGAATGAATGAAAGAAAGAAAGATATAGGTAGAGAGAGAGAGAGAAAGAAGGAAAGAAAGAAAGAAGGAAAGAAAGAAAGAAAGAGATAGGTAGAAGAGAGAGAGAGTGAAAGAAGGAAAGAAAGAACGAAAGAAAGAAAGAAAGAGATAGATAGATAGATAGACAGACAGATAGAGAGTGATAGAGATAGTGAGAGAGAGAGAAAGAATGAAAGAAAGAAAGAAAGAAAGAGGTAGAGAGAGAGAAAGAAATAAAGAAAGAGATAGATAGATAGATAGATAGATAGATAGATAGATAGATAGATAGATAGATAGATAGATAGATAGATAGATAGATAGATAGATAGATAGATAGGCAGACAGACAAATAGAGAGTGAGAGAGAGAGAAAGAATGAAAGATAGAAAGAAAGAAAGAAAGAAAGAAAGAAAGAAAGAAAGAAAGAGATAGATAGATAGATAGATAGATAGAAAGATAGACAGATAGAGAGTGAGATAGTGAGAGAGAGAGAAAGAAAGAAAGTGATAGGTAGAGAGAGAGAAAGAAAGAAAGAAAGAGATAGATAGATAGATAGATAGAAAGAAAGATAGACAGACAGAGAGTGAGAGAGATAGTGAGAGAGAGAGAAAGAATGAATGAAAGAAAGAAAGATATAGGTAGAGAGAGAGAAAGAAGGAAAGAAAGAAAGAAGGAAAGAAAGAAAGAGAAAGGTAGAGAGAGAGAGAAAGAAGGAAAGAAAGAACGAAAGAAAGAAAGAAAGAGATAGATAGATTGATAGACAGACAGATAGAGAGTGAGAGAGATAGGAAGAGAGAGAGAAAGAATGAAAAAAAGAAAGAAAGATATAGGTAGAGAGAGAGAAAGAAAGAAAGAAAGAAAGAAAGAAAGAAAGAAAGAAAGAAAGAAAGAAAGAAAGAAAGAAAGAAAGAAAGAAAGAAAGAAAGAAAGAAAGAGAGAGAGAGATAGATGGATAGATAGATAGATAGATAGATAGATAGATAGATAGACAGACAGACAGACAGAAAGACAGATAGAGAGTGAGAGAGAGTGAGAGAGAGAGTAAGAATGAAAGAAAGAAAGAGATAGGTAGAGGGGGAGAGGGAGAGAAAGAAAGAAAGAGATAGATAGATAGATAGATAGATAGATAGATAGATAGATAGATAGACAGACAGACAGACAGACAGACGGATAGAGAGTAAGAGAGAGATAGTGAGAGAGAGAGAAAGAATGAAAGAAAGAAAGAAAGAAAGAAAGAGATAGGTAGATAGAGAGAAAGAAATAAAGAAAGAGATAGATAGA
>NW_026800284.1:12500-15000 GCF_032191835.1 Heteronotia binoei
AGACAAATAGAGAGTGAGAGAGATAGTGAGAGATAGAGAAAGAATGAAAGAAAGAAAGAAAGAAAGAGGTAGAGAGAGAGAAAGAAATAAAGAAAGAGATAGATAGATAGATAGATAGATAGATAGATAGATAGATAGATAGATAGATAGATAGATAGATAGATAGATAGATAGATAGATAGATAGATAGATAGATAGATAGAAAGATAGACAGATAGAGAGTGAGAGAGATAGTGAGAGAGAGAGAAAGAATGAAAGAAAGAAAGATATAGGTAGAGAGAGAGAGAAAGAAAGAAAGAAATAGATAGATAGATAGATAGATAGATAGATAGATAGATAGATAGATAGATAGATAGATAGATAGATAGATAGATAGATAGATAAACAGACAAATAGAGAGTGCGAGAGATAGTGAGAGAGAGAGAAAGAATGAAGGAAAGAAAGAAAGAGATAGGTAGAGAGAGAGAAAGAAAGAAAGAGAAAGATAGATAGATAGATAGATAGATAGATAGATAGATAGATAGATAGATAGATAGATAGATAGATAGATAGATAGATAGATAGATAGAAAGATAGACAGATAGAGAGTGAGAGAGATAGTGAGAGAGACAGAAAGAATGAATGAAAGAAAGAAAGATATAGGTAGAGAGAGAGAGAGAAAGAAGGAAAGAAAGAAAGAAGGAAAGAAAGAAAGAGATAGGTAGAGAGAGAGAGAAAGAAGGAAAGAAAGAACGAAAGAAAGAAAGAAAGAGATAGATAGATAGATAGACAGACAGATAGAGAGTGAGAGAGATAGTGAGAGAGAGAGAAAGAATGAAAGAAAGAAAGAAAGAAAGAAAGAGGTAGAGAGAGAGAAAGAAATAAAGAAAGAGATAGATAGATAGATAGATAGATAGAAAGATAGATAGATAGATAGATAGATAGATAGATAGATAGATAGATAGATAGATAGATAGATAGATAGATAGATAGATAGGCAGACAGACAAATAGAGAGTGAGAGAGATAGTGAGAGAGAGAGAAAGAATGAAAGATAGAAAGAAAGAAAGAAAGAAAGAAAGAGATAGATAGATAGATAGATAGATAGAAAGATAGACAGATAGAGAGTGAGAGAGATAGTGAGAGAGAGAGAAAGAATGAATGAAAGAAAGAAAGATATAGGTAGAGAGAGAGAGAGAAAGAAGGAAAGAAAGAAAGAAGGAAAGAAAGAAAGAGAAAGGTAGAGAGAGAGAGAAAGAAGGAAAGAAAGAACGAAAGAAAGAAAGAGATAGATAGATAGATAGATAGACAGACAGATAGAGAGTGAGAGAGATAGGAAGAGAGAGAGAAAGAAAGAAATAGATAGATAGATAGATCGATAGATAGATAGATAGATAGACAGACAGACAGATAGAGATTGAGAGAGATAGTGAGAGAGAGAGAAAGAAAGAAAAAAAGAAAGAAAGAAATAGGTAGAGAGAGAGAGAAAGAAAGAAAGAAAGAAAGAAAGAAATAGATAGATAGATAGATAGATAGATAGACAGACAGACAGACAGACAGACAAATAGAGAGTGAGAGAGATAGTGAGAGATAGAGAAAGAATGAAAGAAAGAAAGAAAGAAAGAAAGAGGTAGAGAGAGAGAAAGAAATAAAGAGATAGATAGATAGATAGATAGATAGATAGATAGATAGATAGATAGATAGATAGATAGATAGAAAGATAGATAGATAGATAGAAATATAGACAGATAGAGAGTGAGAGAGATAGTGAGAGAGAGAGAAAGAATGAATGAAAGAAAGAAAGATATAGGTAGAGAGAGAGAGAGAAAGAAGGAAAGAAAGAAAGAAGGAAAGAAAGAAAGAGATAGGTAGAGAGAGAGAGAAAGAAGGAAAGAAAGAACGAAAGAAAGAAAGAAAGAGATAGATAGATAGATAGACAGACAGATAGAGAGTGAGAGTGATAGTGAGAGAGAGGGAAAGAATGAAAGAAAGAAAGAAAGAAAGAGGTAGAGAGAGAGAAAGAAAAAAAGAAAGAGATAGATAGATAGATAGATAGATAGATAGATAGATAGATAGATAGATAGATAGATAGATAGATAGATAGACAGACAGACCGACAGACAAATAGAGAGTGAGAGAGATAGTGAGAGATAGAGAAAGAATGAAAGAAAGAAAGAAAGAAAGAGGTAGAGAGAGAGAAAGAAATAAAGAAAGAGATAGATAGATAGATAGATAGATAGATAGAAAGATAGATAGATAGAAATATAGACAGATAGAGAGTGAGAGAGATAGTGAGAGAGAGAGAAAGAATGAAAAAAAGAAAGAAAGATATAGGTAGAGAGAGAGAGAGAGAAAGAAAGAAAGAAAGAAAGAAAGAAAGAAAGAAAGAAAGAAAGAAAGAGAGAGAGAGATAGATGGATAGATAGATAGATAGATAGATAGATAGATAGATAGATAGATAGATAGATAGATAGATAGATAGATAGATAGATAGATAGATAGATAGATAGATAGACAGACAG
>NW_026800284.1:17500-22500 GCF_032191835.1 Heteronotia binoei
AAAGAAAGAAAGAGATAGGTAGAGAGAGAGAGAGTGAAAGAAGGAAAGAAAGAACGAAAGAAAGAAAGAAATAGATAGATAGATAGATAGAACAGACAGATAGAGAGTGATAGAGATAGTGAGAGATTGAGAAAGAATGAAAGAAAGAAAGAAAGAAAGAGGTAGAGAGAGAGAAAGAAATAAAGAAAGAGATAGATAGATAGATAGATAGATAGATAGATAGATAGATAGATAGATAGATAGATAGATAGATAGATAGATAGATAGATAGATAGATAGATAGATAGATAGATAGATAGATAGATAGATAGATAGATAGATAGATAGGCAGACAGACAAATAGAGAGTGAGAGAGAGAGAAAGAATGAAAGATAGAAAGAAAGAAAGAAAGAAAGAAAGAAAGAAAGAAAGAGATAGATAGATAGATAGATAGATAGATAGATAGATAGATAGATAGATAGAAAGATAGACAGATAGAGAGTGAGATAGTGAGAGAGAGAGAAAGAAAGAAAGTGATAGGTAGAGAGAGAGAGAAAGAAAGAAAGAAAGAGATAGATAGATAGATAGATAGATAGATAGAAAGAAAGATAGACAGATAGAGAGTGAGAGAGATAGTGAGAGAGAGAGAAAGAATGAATGAAAGAAAGAAAGATATAGGTAGAGAGAGAGAGAAGAAGGAAAGAAAGAAAGAAGGAAAGAAAGAAAGAGAAAGGTAGAGAGAGAGAAAGAAGGAAAGAAAGAACGAAAGAAGAAAGAAAGAGATAGATAGATTGATAGACAGACAGATAGAGAGTGAGAGAGATAGGAAGAGAGAGAGAAAGAATGAAAAAAGAAGAAAGATATAGGTAGAGAGAGAGAAAGAAAGAAAGAAAGAAGAAAGAAAGAAAGAAAGAAAGAAAGAAAGAAAGAAAGAAAGAAAGAGAGAGAGAGATAGATGGATAGATAGATAGATAGATAGATAGATAGATAGATAGATAGATAGACAGACAGACAGACAGACAGAAAGACAGATAGAGAGTGAGAGAGAGTGAGAGAGAGAGTAAGAATGAAGAAAGAAGAGATAGGTAGAGGGGAGAGGGAGAGAAAGAAAGAAAGAGATAGATAGATAGATAGATAGATAGATAGATAGATAGATAGATAGATAGATAGATAGACAGACAGACGACAGACAGACAGACGGATAGAGAGTAAGAGAGAGATAGTGAGAGAGAGAGAAAGAATGAAAGAAAGAAAGAAAGAAAGAGATAGGTAGAGAGAGAGAAAGAAATAAAGAAAGAGATAGATAGATAGATAGATAGATAGATAAGATAGATAGATAGATAGATAGATAGATAGATAGATAGATAGATAGATAGATAGAAAGATAGATAGATAGATAGATAGAAAGATAGACAGATAGAGAGTGAGAGAGATAGTGAGAGAGAGAAAGAATGAAAGAAAGAAAGATATAGTAGAGAGAGAGAGAAAGAAAGAAAGAAATAGATAGATAGATAGATAGATAGATAGTAGATAGATAGATAGATAGATAGAAAGATAAACAGACAAATAGAGAGTGCGAGAGATAGTGAGAGAGAGAGAAAGAATGAAGGAAAGAAAGAAAGAGATAGGTAGAGAGAGAGAAAGAAAGAAAGAGATAGATAGATAGATAGATAGATAGATAGATAGATAGATAGATAGATAGATAGATAGATAGATAGAAAGATAGACAGATAGAGAGTGAGAGAGATAGTGAGAGAGAGAGAAAGAATGAATGAAAGAAAGAAAGATATAGGTAGAGAGAGAGAGAGAAAGAAGGAAAGAAAGAAAGAAGGAAAGAAAGAAAAGAGATAGGTAGAGAGGAGAGAGAAAGAAGGAACAGAAAGAACGAAAGAAAGAAAGAAAGAGATAGATAGATAGATAGACAGACAGATAGAGAGTGAGAGAGATAGTGAGAGAGAGAGAAAGAATGAAAGAAAGAAAGAAAGAAAGAAAGAGGTAGAGAGAGAGAAAGAAATAAGAAAGAGATAGATAGATAGATAGATAGATAGATAGATAGATAGATAGATAGATAGATAGATAGATAGATAGATAGATAGATAGATAGACAGACAGACAGACAGAAAGACAGATAGAGAGTGAGAGAGAGTGAGAGAGAGAGGGAGAGAGAGAGTAAGAATGAAAGAAAGAAAGAGATAGTAGAGGGGGAGAGGGAGAGAAAGAAAGAAAGAGATAGATAGATAGATAGATAGATAGATAGATAGATAGATAGATAGATAGATAGATAGATAGATAGATAGATAGATAGATAGATAGATAGATAGACAGACAGACAGACAGACAGACAGACAGACAGACAGACAGACAGACGGATAGAGAGTAAGAGAGAGATAGTGAGAGAGAGAGAAAGAATGAAAGAAAGAAAGAAAGAAAGAAAGAGATAGGTAGAGAGAGAGAAAGAAATAAAGAAAGAGATAGATAGATAGATAGATAGATAGAAAGATAGATAGATAGATAGAAAGATTAGACAGATAGAGAGTGAGAGAGATAGTGAGAGAGAGAGAAAGAATGAAAGAAAGAAAGATATAGGTAGAGAGAGAGAGAAAGAAAGAAAGAAATAGATAGATAGATAGATAGATAGATAGATAGATAGATAGATAGATAGATAGATAGAAAGATAGACAGATAGAGAGTGAGAGAGATAGTGAGAGAGAGAGAAAGAATGAATGAAAGAAAGAAAGATATAGGTAGAGAGAGAGAGAGAAAGAAGGAAAGAAAGAAAGAAGGAAAGAAAGAAAGAAAGAGATAGGTAGAGAGAGAGAGAGTGAAAGAAGGAAAGAAAGAACGAAAGAAAGAAAGAAAGAGATAGATAGATAGATAGACAGACAGATAGAGAGTGATAGAGATAGTGAGAGAGAGAGAAAGAATGAAAGAAAGAAAGAAAGAAAGAGGTAGAGAGAGAGAAAGAAATAAAGAAAGAGATAGATGATAGATAGATAGATAGATAGATAGATAGATAGATAGATAGATAGATAGATAGATAGATAGATAGATAGATAGATAGTAGATAGATAGATAGATAGATAGATAGATAGGCAGACAGACAAATAGAGAGTGAGAGAGAGAGAAAGAATGAAAGATAGAAAGAAAGAAAGAAAGAAAGAAAGAAAGAAAGAGATAGATAGATAGATAGATAGATAGATAGATAGATAGATAGATAGATAGATAGATAGATAGATAGAAAGATAGACAGATAGAGAGTGAGATAGTGAGAGAGAGAGAAAGAAAGAAGTGATAGGGTAGAGAGAGAGAGAAAGAAAGAAAGAAAGAGATAGATAGATAGATAGATAGATAGAAAGAAAGATAGACAGATAGAGAGTGAGAGAGATAGTGAGAGAGAGAGAAAGAATGAATGAAAGAAAGAAAGATATAGGTAGAGAGAGAGAAAGAAGGAAAGAAAGAAAGAAGGAAAGAAAGAAAGAGAAAGGTAGAGAGAGAGAGAAAGAAGGAAAGAAAGAACGAAAGAAAGAAAGAAAGAGATAGATAGATTGATAGACAGACAGATAGAGAGTGAGAGAGATAGGAAGAGAGAGAGAAAGAATGAAAAAAAGAAAGAAAGATATAGGTAGAGAGAGAGAAAGAAAGAAAGAAAGAAAGAAAGAAAGAAAGAAAGAAAGAAAGAAAGAAAGAAAGAAAGAAAGAAAGAAAGAGAGAGAGAGATAGATGGATAGATAGATAGATAGATAGATAGATAGATAGATAGATAGATAGATAGATAGATAGACAGACAGACAGACAGACAGACAGAAAGACAGATAGAGAGTGAGAGAGAGTGAGAGAGAGAGTAAGAATGAAAGAAAGAAAGAGATAGGTAGAGGGGGAGAGGGAGAGAAAGAAAGAAGAGATAGATAGATAGATAGATAGATAGATAGATAGATAGATAGATAGATAGATAGATAGATAGATAGACAGACAGACAGACAGACAGACGGATAGAGAGTAAGAGAGAGATAGTGAGAGAGAGAGAAAGAATGAAAGAAAGAAAGAAAGAAAGAAAGAAAGAGATAGGTAGAGAGAGAGAAAGAAATAAAGAAAGAGATAGATAGATAGATAGATAGATAGATAGATAGATAGAAAGATAGATAGATAGATAGATAGAAAGATAGACAGATAGAGAGTGAGAGAGATAGTGAGAGAGAGAAAGAATGAAAGAAAGAAAGATATAGGTAGAGAGAGAGAGAAAGAAAGAAAGAAATAGATAGATAGATAGATAGATAGATAGATAGATAGATAGATAGATAGATAGATAGATAGATAGATAGATAGATAGATAAACAGACAAATAGAGAGTGCGAGAGATAGTGAGAGAGAGAGAAAGAATGAAGGAAAGAAAGAAAGAGATAGGTAGAGAGAGAGAAAGAAAGAAAGAGATAGATAGATAGATAGATAGATAGATAGATAGATAGATAGATAGATAGATAGATAGATAGAAAGATAGACAGATAGAGAGTGAGAGAGATAGTGAGAGAGAGAGAAAGAATGAATGAAAGAAAGAAAGATATAGGTAGAGAGAGAGAGAGAAAGAAGGAAAGAAAGAAAGAAGGAAAGAAAGAAAGAGATAGGTAGAGAGAGAGAGAAAGAAGGAAAGAAAGAACGAAAGAAAGAAAGAAAGAGATAGATAGATAGATAGACAGACAGATAGAGAGTGAGAGAGATAGTGAGAGAGAGAGAAAGAATGAAAGAAAGAAAGAAAGAGGTAGAGAGAGAGAAAGAAATAAAGAAAGAGATAGATAGATAGATAGATAGATAGATAGATAGATAGATAGATAGATAGATAGATAGATAGATAGATAGATAGGCAGACAGACAAATAGAGAGTGAGAGAGATAGTGAGAGAGAGAGAAAGAATGAAAGATAGAAAGAAAGAAAGAAAGAAAGAGATAGATAGATAGATAGATAGATAGATAGAAAGAGACAGATAGAGAGTGAGATAGTGAGAGAGAGAGAAAGAAAGAAAGTGATAG
>NW_026800284.1:50000-55000 GCF_032191835.1 Heteronotia binoei
AGAAAGAGATAGATAGATAGATAGATAGATAGATAGATAGATAGATAGATAGATAGATAGATAGATAGATAGATAGATAGATAGATAGGCAGACAGACAAATAGAGAGTGAGAGAGATAGTGAGAGAGAGAGAAAGAATGAAAGATAGAAAGAAAGAAAGAAAGAAAGAAAGAGATAGATAGATAGATAGATAGAAAGATAGACAGATAGAGAGTGAGATAGTGAGAGAGAGAGAAAGAAAGAAAGTGATAGGTAGAGAGAGAGAGAAAGAAAGAAAGAAAGAGATAGATAGATAGATAGATAGATAGATAGATAGATAGATAGATAGATAGAAAGAAAGATAGACAGATAGAGAGTGAGAGAGATAGTGAGAGAGAGAGAAAGAATGAATGAAAGAAAGAAAGATATAGGTAGAGAGAGAGAGAGAAAGAAGGAAAGAAAGAAAGAAGGAAAGAAAGAAAGAAAGAGAAAGGTAGAGAGAGAGAGAAAGAAGGAAAGAAAGAACGAAAGAAAGAAAGAGATAGATAGATAGATAGATAGACAGACAGATAGAGAGTGAGAGAGATAGGAAGAGAGAGAGAAAGAAAGAAAGAAAGAAATAGATAGATAGATAGATAGATAGATAGATAGATAGATAGATAGACAGACAGACAGATAGAGAGCGAGAGAGATAGTGAGAGAGAGAGAGAAGAAAAGAAAAAAAGAAAGAAAGAAATAGGTAGAGAGAGAGAGAAAGAAAGAAAGAAATAGATAGATAGATAGATAGATAGATAGATAGATAGATAGATAGATAGATAGATAGATAGATAGACAGACAGACAGACAGACGAAGACAAATAGAGAGTGAGAGAGATAGTGAGAGATAGAGAAAGAATGAAAGAAAGAAAGAAAGAAAGAGGTAGAGAGAGAGAAAGAAATAAAGAAAGAGATAGATAGATAGATAGATAGATAGATAGATAGATAGATAGATAGATAGATAGATAGAAAGATAGATAGATAGAAATATAGACAGATAGAGAGTGAGAGAGATAGTGAGAGAGAGAGAAAGAATGAAAAAAAGAAAGAAAGATATAGGTAGAGCAGAGAGAGAGAGAAAGAAAGAAAGAAGAAAGAAAGAAAGAAAAGAAAGGAAAAGAAAGAAAGAGAAAGAAAGAGAGAGAGAGAGATAGATGGATAGATAGATAGATAGATAGATAGATAGATAGATAGATAGATAGATAGATAGATAGATAGACAGACAGACAGACAGACAGAAAGACAGATAGAGAGTGAGAGAGAGAGTGAGAGAGAGAGTAAGAATGAAAGAAAGAAAGAGATAGGTAGAGGGGGAGAGGGAGAGAAAGAAAGAAAGAGATAGATAGATAGATAGATAGATAGATAGATAGATAGATAGATAGACAGACAGACAGACAGACAGACAGACGGATAGAGAGTAAGAGAGAGATAGTGAGAGAGAGAGAAAGAATGAAAGAAAGAAAGAAAGAAAGAGATAGGTAGAGAGAGAGAAAGAAATAAAGAAAGAGATAGATAGATAGATAGATAGATAGATAGATAGATAGATAGAAAGATAGATAGATAGATAGATAGAAAGATAGACAGATAGAGAGTGAGAGAGATAGTGAGAGAGAGAGAAAGAATGAAAGAAAGAAGATATAGGTAGAGAGAGAGAGAAAGAAAGAAAGAAATAGATAGATAGATAGATAGATAGATAGATAGATAGATAGATAGATAGATAGATAGATAGATAGATAGATAGATAGATAAACAGACAAATAGAGAGTGCGAGAGATAGTGAGAGAGAGAGAAAGAATGAAGGAAAGAAAGAAAGAGATAGGTAGAGAGAGAGAAAGAAAGAGATAGATAGATAGATAGATAGATAGATAGATAGATAGATAGATAGATAGATAGATAGATAGATAGATAGATAGATAGATAGATAGATAGATAGACAGACAGATAGCCAGATAGATAGATAGATAGATAGAAAGACAGATAGAGAGTGAGAGATATAGTGAGAGAGAGAGAAAGAATGAAAGATAGAAAGAAAGAAAGAAAGAAAGAAAGAAAGAAAGAAAGAAGAAAGAAAGAAAGAAAGAAGAAGAAAGAAAGAAAGAAAGAAAGAGATAGATAGATAGATAGACAGACAGACAGACAGATAGAGAGTGAGAGAGATAGTGAGAGAGAGAGAAAGAATGAAAGAAAGAAGGAAAGAAAGAGATAGGTAGAGAGAGAGAGATAGAAAGAAAGAAAGAAAGAAAGAAAGAGATAGATAGACAGACAGACAGATAGAGAGTGAGAGAGATAGTGAGAAAGAGAGAGAGAAAGAAAGAAATAGATAGATAGATAGATAGATAGATAGATAGATAGATAGATAGATAGAAAGATAGATAGCCAGATAGATAGATAAACAGACAAATAGAGAGTGAGAGAGATAGTGAGAGAGAGAGAAAGAAGGAAAGAAAGAAAGAAGGAAAGAAAGAAAGAAAGAGATAGGTAGAGAGAGAGAGAAAGAAAGAAAGAGATAGATAGATAGGTAGATAGATAGATAGAAAGGTAGACAGATAGAGAGTGAGAGAGATAGTGAGAGAGAGAGAAAGAATGAAAGAAAGAAAGAAAGAAAGAAAGAAAGAAAGATAAGAAAAAGAAAGAAAGAAAGAAAGAAAGAAAGAGATAGGTAGAGAGAGAGAAAGAGAGAAAGAAAGAGATAGATAGATAGATAGATAGATAGATAGATAGATAGATAGAAAGATAGAAAGAAAGAAAGATAGACAGATAGAGAGTGAGAGAGATAGTGAGAGAGAGAGAAAGAATGAATGAAAGAAAGAAAGATATAGGTAGAGAGAGAGAGAGAAAGAAGGAAAGAAAAGAAAGAAGGAAAGAAAGAAAGAGATATGTAGAGAGAGAGAGAAAGAAGGAAAGAAAGAACAAAAAGAAAGAAAGAAAGAAAGAGATAGATAGATAGATAGATAGAATAGATAGCATAGATAGATAGATAGATAGATAGATAGATAGATAGATAGATAGATAGATAGATAGATAGACAGACAGACAGATAGAGAGTGAGAGAGATAGGAAGAGAGAGAGAAAGAAAGAAAGAAAGAAATAGATAGATAGATAGATAGATAGATAGATAGATAGATAGATAGATAGACAGACAGAGAGTGAGAGAGATAGTGAGAGAGAGGGAAAGAATGAAAGAAAGAAAGAAAGAGATAGGTAGAGAGAGAGAGATAGAAAGAAAGAAAGAGATAGATAGATAGACAGACAGACAGATAGAGAGTGAGAGAGATAGTGAGAGAGAGAGAGAGAAAGAAAGAAATAGATAGATAGATAGATAGATAGATAGATAGATAGATAGATAGATAGCCAGATAGATAGATAAACAGACAAATAGAGAGTGAGAGAGATAGTGAGAGAGAGAGAAAGAATGAAAGATAGAAAGAAAGAAAGAAAGAAAGAGATAGATAGATAGACAGACAGATAGAGAGTGAGAGAAATAGGAAGAGAGAGAGAAAGAAAGAAAGAAATAGATAGATAGATAGATAGATAGATAGATAGATAGATAGATAGATAGATAGACAGACAGATAGAGAGTGAGAGAGATAGTGAGACAGAGAGAAAAAATGAAAGAAAGAAAGAAAGAGATAGGTAGAGAGAGAGAGATAGAAAGAAAGAAAGAAAGAGATAGATAGATAGACAGACAGACAGATAGAGAGTGAGAGAGATAGTGAGAGAGAGAGAGAAAGAAAGAAAGAAAGAAAGAAATAGATAGATAGATAGATAGATAGATAGATAGACAAACAAATAGAGAGTGAGAGAGATAGTGAGAGAGAGAGAAAGAATGAAAGAAAGAAAGAAAGAGATAGATAGATAGATAGACAGACAGATAGAGAGTGAGAGAGATAGGAAGAGAGAGAGAAAGAAAGAAAGAAAGAAAGAAAGAAATAGATAGATAGATAGATAGATAGATAGATAGATAGATAGATAGATAGATAGATAGATAGATAGATAGACAGATAGAGAGTGAGAGAGATAGTGAGAGAGAGATAAAGAATGAAAGAAAGAAAGAAAGAGATAGTAGAGAGAGAGAGATAGAAAGAAAGAAAGAAAGAAGAAAGAGATAGATAGATAGCTGGACAGACAGATAGAGAGTGAGAGAGATAGTGAGAGAGAGAGAGAGAAACAAAGAAAGAAAGAGATAGATAGATAGATAGATAGATAGATAGATAGATTAGATAGATAGATAGATAGATAGATAGATAGATAGATAGAAAGGTAGACAGATAGAGAGTGAGAGAGATAGTGAGAGAGAAGAGAAGAATGAAAGAAAGAAAGAAAGAAAGAAAGAGATAGGTAGAGAGAGAAAGAGAGAAAGAAAGAGATAGATAGATAGATAGATAGATAGATAGATAGATAGATAGATAGATAGATAGATAGATAGATAGATAGATAGGCAGACAGACAAGAGATAGATAGATAGATAGATAGATAGATAGATAGATAGATAGATAGATAGATAGATAGATAGATAGATAGATAGATAGATAGATAGATAGATAGATAGATAGATAGATAGATAGATAGATAGATAGATAGATAGATAGAAAGAAAGAAGATAGACAGAGAGTGAGAGAGATAGTGAGAGAGAGAGAAAGAATGAATGAAAGAAAGAAAGATATAGGTAGAGAGAGAGAGAGAAAGAAGGAAAGAAAGAAAGAAGGAAAGAAAGAAAGAGATAGGTAGAGAGAGAGAGAAAGAAGGAAAGAAAGAACGAAAGAAAGAGATAAATAGATAGACAGACAGATAGAGAGTGAGAGAGATAGGAAGAGAGAGAGAAGAAAGAAAGAAAGAAATAGATAGATAGATAGATAGATAGATAGATAGATAGATAGACAGACAGATAGAGAGTGAGAGAGATAGTGAGAGAGAGAGAAAGAATGAAAGAAAGAAAGAGATAGGTAGAGAGAGAGAGAGAGATAGAAAGAAAGAGCAAGAAAGAA